>NW_027507635.1:0-27892 GCF_052324685.1 Brachyhypopomus gauderio
TTACTACTTGTATGGAAAATGCATGTGTAACATTACAAACATGATAAAACAGCTTGTTATCACATCCAAACACTGTTTTAGAACAAAATATGAGTTTTCAGTTCATTCTTCAAAAGTTGCACTTTTGCTCCAAGTTATGCTCAGAAACACTGTTTAGAGCGCTTACAGCGCCAGCAAACGCTGTTTTGAACGCCTTAATGCAAGACTTACCTACTTGTTAGAAAATGGATGTGTAACATTACAAACATGATAAAACAGCTTGTTATCACATCCAAACACTGTTTTAATTCAAAATATGAGTTTTCTTTTCATTCTTGAAAAGTTGCACTTTTGCTCCAAGTTATGCTCAGAAACACTGTTTAGAGCGCTTACAGCGCCAGCAAACGCTGTTTTGAACGCCTTAATGCAAGCCTTACCTACTTGTTAGGAAATGCATGTGTAACATTACAAACATGATAAAACAGCTTGTTATCACATCCAAACACTGTTTTAGAACAAAATATGAGTTTTCAGTTCATTCTTCAAAAGTTGCACTTTTGCTCCAAGTTATGCTCAGAAACACTGTTTAGAGCGCTTACAGCGCCAGCAAACGCTGTTTTGAACGCCTTAATGCAAGACTTACTACTTGTTAGAAAATGGATGTGTAACATTACAAACATGATAAAACAGCTTGTTATCACATCCAAACACTGTTTTCATTCAAAATATGAGTTTTCTTTTCATTCTTGAAAAGTTGCACTTTTGCTCCAAGTTATGCTCAGAAACACTGTTTAGAGCGCTTACAGCGCCAGCAAACGCTGTTTTGAACGCCTTAATGCAAGCCTTACCTACTTGTTAGGAAATGCATGTGTAACATTACAAACATGATAAAACAGCTTGTTATCACATCCAAACACTGTTTTAGAACAAAATATGAGTTTTCAGTTCATTCTTCAAAAGTTGCACTTTTGCTCCAAGTTATGCTCAGAAACACTGTTTAGAGCGCTTACAGCGCCAGCAAACGCTGTTTTGAACGCCTTAATGCAAGACTTACTACTTGTTAGAAAATGGATGTGTAACATTACAAACATGATAAAACAGCTTGTTATCACATCCAAACACTGTTTTCATTCAAAATATGAGTTTTCTTTTCATTCTTGAAAAGTTGCACTTTTGCTCCAAGTTATGCTCAGAAACACTGTTTAGAGCGCTTACAGCGCCAGCAAACGCTGTTTTGAACGCCTTAATACAAGACTTACCTACTTGTTAGGAAATGCATGTGTAACATTACAAACATGATAAAACAGCTTGTTATCACATCCAAACACTGTTTTAGAACAAAATATGAGTTTTCAGTTCATTCTTCAAAAGTTGCACTTTTGCTCCAAGTTATGCTCAGAAACACTGTTTAGAGCGCTTACAGCGCCAGCAAACGCTGTTTTGAACGCCTTAATGCAAGCCTTACCTACTTGTTAGGAAATGCATGTGTAACATTACAAACATGATAAAACAGCTTGTTATCACATCCAAACACTGTTTTAGAACAAAATATGAGTTTTCAGTTCATTCTTCAAAAGTTGCACTTTTGCTCCAAGTTATGATCAGAAACACTGTTTAGAGCGCTTACAGCGCCAGCAAACGCTATTTTGAACGCCTTAATGCAAGACTTACTACTTGTTAGAAAATGGATGTGTAACATTACAAACATGATAAAACAGCTTGTTATCACATCCAAACACTGTTTTCATTCAAAATATGAGTTTTCTTTTCATTCTTGAAAAGTTGCACTTTTGCCCCAAGTTATGCTCAGAAACACTGTTTAGAGCTCTTACAACGCCAGCAAACGCTGTTTTGAACGCCTTAATGCCAGCCTTACTACTTGTATGGAAATGCATGTGTAACATTACAAACATGATAAAACAGCTTGTTATCACATCCAAACACTGTTTTAGAACAAAATATGAGTTTTCAGTTCATTCTTCAAAAGTTGCACTTTTGCTCCAAGTTATGCTCAGAAACACTGTTTAGAGCGCTTACAGCGCCAGCAAACGCTGTTTTGAACGCCTTAATGCAAGACTTACTACTTGTTAGAAAATGGATGTGTAACATTACAAACATGATAAAACAGCTTGTTATCACATCCAAACACTGTTTTCATTCAAAATATGAGTTTTCTTTTCATTCTTGAAAAGTTGCACTTTTGCTCCAAGTTATGCTCAGAAACACTGTTTAGAGCGCTTACAGCGCCAGCAAACGCTGTTTTGAACGCCTTAATGCAAGCCTTACCTACTTGTTAGGAAATGCATGTGTAACATTACAAACATGATAAAACAGCTTGTTATCACATCCAAACACTGTTTTAGAACAAAATATGAGTTTTCAGTTCATTCTTCAAAAGTTGCACTTTTGCTCCAAGTTATGCTCAGAAACACTGTTTAGAGCGCTTACAGCGCCAGCAAACGCTGTTTTGAACGCCTTAATGCAAGACTTACTACTTGTTAGAAAATGGATGTGTAACATTACAAACATGATAAAACAGCTTGTTATCACATCCAAACACTGTTTTCATTCAAAATATGAGTTTTCTTTTCATTCTTGAAAAGTTGCACTTTTGCTCCAAGTTATGCTCAGAAACACTGTTTAGAGCGCTTACAGCGCCAGCAAACGCTGTTTTGAACGCCTTAATACAAGACTTACCTACTTGTTAGGAAATGCATGTGTAACATTACAAACATGATAAAACAGCTTGTTATCACATCCAAACACTGTTTTAGAACAAAATATGAGTTTTCAGTTCATTCTTCAAAAGTTGCACTTTTGCTCCAAGTTATGCTCAGAAACACTGTTTAGAGCGCTTACAGCGCCAGCAAACGCTGTTTTGAACGCCTTAATGCAAGCCTTACCTACTTGTTAGGAAATGCATGTGTAACATTACAAACATGATAAAACAGCTTGTTATCACATCCAAACACTGTTTTAGAACAAAATATGAGTTTTCAGTTCATTCTTCAAAAGTTGCACTTTTGCTCCAAGTTATGATCAGAAACACTGTTTAGAGCGCTTACAGCGCCAGCAAACGCTATTTTGAACGCCTTAATGCAAGACTTACTACTTGTTAGAAAATGGATGTGTAACATTACAAACATGATAAAACAGCTTGTTATCACATCCAAACACTGTTTTCATTCAAAATATGAGTTTTCTTTTCATTCTTGAAAAGTTGCACTTTTGCCCCAAGTTATGCTCAGAAACACTGTTTAGAGCTCTTACAACGCCAGCAAACGCTGTTTTGAACGCCTTAATGCCAGCCTTACTACTTGTATGGAAATGCATGTGTAACATTACAAACATGATAAAACAGCTTGTTATCACATCCAAACACTGTTTTAGAACAAAATATGAGTTTTCAGTTCATTCTTCAAAAGTTGCACTTTTGCTCCAAGTTATGCTCAGAAACACTGTTTAGAGCGCTTACAGCGCCAGCAAACGCTGTTTTGAACGCCTTAATGCAAGACTTACTACTTGTTAGAAAATGGATGTGTAACATTACAAACATGATAAAACAGCTTGTTATCACATCCAAACACTGTTTTCATTCAAAATATGAGTTTTCTTTTCATTCTTGAAAAGTTGCACTTTTGCTCCAAGTTATGCTCAGAAACACTGTTTAGAGCGCTTACAGCGCCAGCAAACGCTGTTTTGAACGCCTTAATGCAAGCCTTACCTACTTGTTAGGAAATGCATGTGTAACATTACAAACATGATAAAACAGCTTGTTATCACATCCAAACACTGTTTTAGAACAAAATATGAGTTTTCAGTTCATTCTTCAAAAGTTGCACTTTTGCTCCAAGTTATGCTCAGAAACACTGTTTAGAGCGCTTACAGCGCCAGCAAACGCTGTTTTGAACGCCTTAATGCAAGACTTACTACTTGTTAGAAAATGGATGTGTAACATTACAAACATGATAAAACAGCTTGTTATCACATCCAAACACTGTTTTCATTCAAAATATGAGTTTTCTTTTCATTCTTGAAAAGTTGCACTTTTGCTCCAAGTTATGCTCAGAAACACTGTTTAGAGCGCTTACAGCGCCAGCAAACGCTGTTTTGAACGCCTTAATACAAGACTTACCTACTTGTTAGGAAATGCATGTGTAACATTACAAACATGATAAAACAGCTTGTTATCACATCCAAACACTGTTTTAGAACAAAATATGAGTTTTCAGTTCATTCTTCAAAAGTTGCACTTTTGCTCCAAGTTATGCTCAGAAACACTGTTTAGAGCGCTTACAGCGCCAGCAAACGCTGTTTTGAACGCCTTAATGCAAGCCTTACCTACTTGTTAGGAAATGCATGTGTAACATTACAAACATGATAAAACAGCTTGTTATCACATCCAAACACTGTTTTAGAACAAAATATGAGTTTTCAGTTCATTCTTCAAAAGTTGCACTTTTGCTCCAAGTTATGATCAGAAACACTGTTTAGAGCGCTTACAGCGCCAGCAAACGCTATTTTGAACGCCTTAATGCAAGACTTACTACTTGTTAGAAAATGGATGTGTAACATTACAAACATGATAAAACAGCTTGTTATCACATCCAAACACTGTTTTCATTCAAAATATGAGTTTTCTTTTCATTCTTGAAAAGTTGCACTTTTGCCCCAAGTTATGCTCAGAAACACTGTTTAGAGCTCTTACAACGCCAGCAAACGCTGTTTTGAACGCCTTAATGCCAGCCTTACTACTTGTATGGAAATGCATGTGTAACATTACAAACATGATAAAACAGCTTGTTATCACATCCAAACACTGTTTTAGAACAAAATATGAGTTTTCAGTTCATTCTTCAAAAGTTGCACTTTTGCTCCAAGTTATGCTCAGAAACACTGTTTAGAGCGCTTACAGCGCCAGCAAACGCTGTTTTGAACGCCTTAATACAAGACTTACCTACTTGTTAGGAAATGCATGTGTAACATTACAAACATGATAAAACAGCTTGTTATCACATCCAAACACTGTTTTAGAACAAAATATGAGTTTTCAGTTCATTCTTCAAAAGTTGCACTTTTGCTCCAAGTTATGCTCAGAAACACTGTTTAGAGCGCTTACAGCGCCAGCAAACGCTGTTTTGAACGCCTTAATACAAGACTTACCTACTTGTTAGGAAATGCATGTGTAACATTACAAACATGATAAAACAGCTTGTTATCACATCCAAACACTGTTTTAGAACAAAATATGAGTTTTCAGTTCATTCTTCAAAAGTTGCACTTTTGCTCCAAGTTATGCTCAGAAACACTGTTTAGAGCGCTTACAGCGCCAGCAAACGCTGTTTTGAACGCCTTAATGCAAGCCTTACCTACTTGTTAGGAAATGCATGTGTAACATTACAAACATGATAAAACAGCTTGTTATCACATCCAAACACTGTTTTCATTCAAAATATGAGTTTTCTTTTCATTCTTCAAAAGTTGCACTTTTGCCACAAGTTATGCTCAGAAACACTGTTTAGAGCTCTTACAACGCCAGCAAACGCTGTTTTGAACGCCTTAATGCAAGCCTTACCTACTTGTTAGGAAATGCATGTGTAACATTACAAACATGATAAAACAGCTTGTTATCACATCCAAACACTGTTTTAGAACAAAATATGAGTTTTCAGTTCATTCTTCAAAAGTTGCACTTTTGCTCCAAGTTATGCTCAGAAACACTGTTTAGAGCGCTTACAGCGCCAGCAAACGCTGTTTTGAACGCCTTAATGCAAGCCTTACCTACTTGTTAGGAAATGCATGTGTAACATTACAAACATGATAAAACAGCTTGTTATCACATCCAAACACTGTTTTAGAACAAAATATGAGTTTTCAGTTCATTCTTCAAAAGTTGCACTTTTGCTCCAAGTTATGCTCAGAAACACTGTTTAGAGCGCTTACAGCGCCAGCAAACGCTGTTTTGAACGCCTTAATGCAAGCCTTACCTACTTGTTAGGAAATGCATGTGTAACATTACAAACATGATAAAACAGCTTGTTATCACATCCAAACACTGTTTTAGAACAAAATATGAGTTTTCAGTTCATTCTTCAAAAGTTGCACTTTTGCTCCAAGTTATGATCAGAAACACTGTTTAGAGCGCTTACAGCGCCAGCAAACGCTATTTTGAACGCCTTAATGCAAGACTTACTACTTGTTAGAAAATGGATGTGTAACATTACAAACATGATAAAACAGCTTGTTATCACATCCAAACACTGTTTTCATTCAAAATATGAGTTTTCTTTTCATTCTTGAAAAGTTGCACTTTTGCCCCAAGTTATGCTCAGAAACACTGTTTAGAGCTCTTACAACGCCAGCAAACGCTGTTTTGAACGCCTTAATGCCAGCCTTACTACTTGTATGGAAATGCATGTGTAACATTACAAACATGATAAAACAGCTTGTTATCACATCCAAACACTGTTTTAGAACAAAATATGAGTTTTCAGTTCATTCTTCAAAAGTTGCACTTTTGCTCCAAGTTATGCTCAGAAACACTGTTTAGAGCGCTTACAGCGCCAGCAAACGCTGTTTTGAACGCCTTAATACAAGACTTACCTACTTGTTAGGAAATGCATGTGTAACATTACAAACATGATAAAACAGCTTGTTATCACATCCAAACACTGTTTTAGAACAAAATATGAGTTTTCAGTTCATTCTTCAAAAGTTGCACTTTTGCTCCAAGTTATGCTCAGAAACACTGTTTAGAGCGCTTACAGCGCCAGCAAACGCTGTTTTGAACGCCTTAATGCAAGCCTTACCTACTTGTTAGGAAATGCATGTGTAACATTACAAACATGATAAAACAGCTTGTTATCACATCCAAACACTGTTTTAGAACAAAATATGAGTTTTCAGTTCATTCTTCAAAAGTTGCACTTTTGCTCCAAGTTATGCTCAGAAACACTGTTTAGAGCGCTTACAGCGCCAGCAAACTCTGTTTTGAACGCCTTAATGCAAGACTTACTACTTGTTAGAAAATGGATGTGTAACATTACAAACATGATAAAACAGCTTGTTATCACATCCAAACACTGTTTTAGAACAAAATATGAGTTTTCAGTTCATTCTTCAAAAGTTGCACTTTTGCTCCAAGTTATGCTCAGAAACACTGTTTAGAGCGCTTACAGCGCCAGCAAACGCTGTTTTGAACGCCTTAATACAAGACTTACCTACTTGTTAGGAAATGCATGTGTAACATTACAAACATGATAAAACAGCTTGTTATCACATCCAAACACTGTTTTAGAACAAAATATGAGTTTTCAGTTCATTCTTCAAAAGTTGCACTTTTGCTCCAAGTTATGCTCAGAAACACTGTTTAGAGCGCTTACAGCGCCAGCAAACGCTGTTTTGAACGCCTTAATGCAAGCCTTACCTACTTGTTAGGAAATGCATGTGTAACATTACAAACATGATAAAACAGCTTGTTATCACATCCAAACACTGTTTTAGAACAAAATATGAGTTTTCAGTTCATTCTTCAAAAGTTGCACTTTTGCTCCAAGTTATGATCAGAAACACTGTTTAGAGCGCTTACAGCGCCAGCAAACGCTATTTTGAACGCCTTAATGCAAGACTTACTACTTGTTAGAAAATGGATGTGTAACATTACAAACATGATAAAACAGCTTGTTATCACATCCAAACACTGTTTTCATTCAAAATATGAGTTTTCTTTTCATTCTTGAAAAGTTGCACTTTTGCCCCAAGTTATGCTCAGAAACACTGTTTAGAGCTCTTACAACGCCAGCAAACGCTGTTTTGAACGCCTTAATGCCAGCCTTACTACTTGTATGGAAATGCATGTGTAACATTACAAACATGATAAAACAGCTTGTTATCACATCCAAACACTGTTTTAGAACAAAATATGAGTTTTCAGTTCATTCTTCAAAAGTTGCACTTTTGCTCCAAGTTATGCTCAGAAACACTGTTTAGAGCGCTTACAGCGCCAGCAAACGCTGTTTTGAACGCCTTAATGCAAGACTTACTACTTGTTAGAAAATGGATGTGTAACATTACAAACATGATAAAACAGCTTGTTATCACATCCAAACACTGTTTTCATTCAAAATATGAGTTTTCTTTTCATTCTTGAAAAGTTGCACTTTTGCTCCAAGTTATGCTCAGAAACACTGTTTAGAGCGCTTACAGCGCCAGCAAACGCTGTTTTGAACGCCTTAATGCAAGCCTTACCTACTTGTTAGGAAATGCATGTGTAACATTACAAACATGATAAAACAGCTTGTTATCACATCCAAACACTGTTTTAGAACAAAATATGAGTTTTCAGTTCATTCTTCAAAAGTTGCACTTTTGCTCCAAGTTATGCTCAGAAACACTGTTTAGAGCGCTTACAGCGCCAGCAAACGCTGTTTTGAACGCCTTAATGCAAGACTTACTACTTGTTAGAAAATGGATGTGTAACATTACAAACATGATAAAACAGCTTGTTATCACATCCAAACACTGTTTTCATTCAAAATATGAGTTTTCTTTTCATTCTTGAAAAGTTGCACTTTTGCTCCAAGTTATGCTCAGAAACACTGTTTAGAGCGCTTACAGCGCCAGCAAACGCTGTTTTGAACGCCTTAATACAAGACTTACCTACTTGTTAGGAAATGCATGTGTAACATTACAAACATGATAAAACAGCTTGTTATCACATCCAAACACTGTTTTAGAACAAAATATGAGTTTTCAGTTCATTCTTCAAAAGTTGCACTTTTGCTCCAAGTTATGCTCAGAAACACTGTTTAGAGCGCTTACAGCGCCAGCAAACGCTGTTTTGAACGCCTTAATGCAAGCCTTACCTACTTGTTAGGAAATGCATGTGTAACATTACAAACATGATAAAACAGCTTGTTATCACATCCAAACACTGTTTTAGAACAAAATATGAGTTTTCAGTTCATTCTTCAAAAGTTGCACTTTTGCTCCAAGTTATGATCAGAAACACTGTTTAGAGCGCTTACAGCGCCAGCAAACGCTATTTTGAACGCCTTAATGCAAGACTTACTACTTGTTAGAAAATGGATGTGTAACATTACAAACATGATAAAACAGCTTGTTATCACATCCAAACACTGTTTTCATTCAAAATATGAGTTTTCTTTTCATTCTTGAAAAGTTGCACTTTTGCCCCAAGTTATGCTCAGAAACACTGTTTAGAGCTCTTACAACGCCAGCAAACGCTGTTTTGAACGCCTTAATGCCAGCCTTACTACTTGTATGGAAATGCATGTGTAACATTACAAACATGATAAAACAGCTTGTTATCACATCCAAACACTGTTTTAGAACAAAATATGAGTTTTCAGTTCATTCTTCAAAAGTTGCACTTTTGCTCCAAGTTATGCTCAGAAACACTGTTTAGAGCGCTTACAGCGCCAGCAAACGCTGTTTTGAACGCCTTAATGCAAGCCTTACCTACTTGTTAGGAAATGCATGTGTAACATTACAAACATGATAAAACAGCTTGTTATCACATCCAAACACTGTTTTAGAACAAAATATGAGTTTTCAGTTCATTCTTCAAAAGTTGCACTTTTGCTCCAAGTTATGCTCAGAAACACTGTTTAGAGCGCTTACAGCGCCAGCAAACTCTGTTTTGAACGCCTTAATGCAAGACTTACTACTTGTTAGAAAATGGATGTGTAACATTACAAACATGATAAAACAGCTTGTTATCACATCCAAACACTGTTTTAGAACAAAATATGAGTTTTCAGTTCATTCTTCAAAAGTTGCACTTTTGCTCCAAGTTATGCTCAGAAACACTGTTTAGAGCGCTTACAGCGCCAGCAAACGCTGTTTTGAACGCCTTAATACAAGACTTACCTACTTGTTAGGAAATGCATGTGTAACATTACAAACATGATAAAACAGCTTGTTATCACATCCAAACACTGTTTTAGAACAAAATATGAGTTTTCAGTTCATTCTTCAAAAGTTGCACTTTTGCTCCAAGTTATGCTCAGAAACACTGTTTAGAGCGCTTACAGCGCCAGCAAACGCTGTTTTGAACGCCTTAATGCAAGACTTACTACTTGTTAGAAAATGGATGTGTAACATTACAAACATGATAAAACAGCTTGTTATCACATCCAAACACTGTTTTCATTCAAAATATGAGTTTTCTTTTCATTCTTCAAAAGTTGCACTTTTGCCACAAGTTATGCTCAGAAACACTGTTTAGAGCTCTTACAACGCCAGCAAACGCTGTTTTGAACGCCTTAATGCAAGCCTTACCTACTTGTTAGGAAATGCATGTGTAACATTACAAACATGATAAAACAGCTTGTTATCACATCCAAACACTGTTTTAGAACAAAATATGAGTTTTCAGTTCATTCTTCAAAAGTTGCACTTTTGCTCCAAGTTATGCTCAGAAACACTGTTTAGAGCGCTTACAGCGCCAGCAAACGCTGTTTTGAACGCCTTAATGCAAGCCTTACCTACTTGTTAGGAAATGCATGTGTAACATTACAAACATGATAAAACAGCTTGTTATCACATCCAAACACTGTTTTAGAACAAAATATGAGTTTTCAGTTCATTCTTCAAAAGTTGCACTTTTGCTCCAAGTTATGCTCAGAAACACTGTTTAGAGCGCTTACAGCGCCAGCAAACGCTGTTTTGAACGCCTTAATGCAAGCCTTACCTACTTGTTAGGAAATGCATGTGTAACATTACAAACATGATAAAACAGCTTGTTATCACATCCAAACACTGTTTTAGAACAAAATATGAGTTTTCAGTTCATTCTTCAAAAGTTGCACTTTTGCTCCAAGTTATGATCAGAAACACTGTTTAGAGCGCTTACAGCGCCAGCAAACGCTATTTTGAACGCCTTAATGCAAGACTTACTACTTGTTAGAAAATGGATGTGTAACATTACAAACATGATAAAACAGCTTGTTATCACATCCAAACACTGTTTTCATTCAAAATATGAGTTTTCTTTTCATTCTTGAAAAGTTGCACTTTTGCCCCAAGTTATGCTCAGAAACACTGTTTAGAGCTCTTACAACGCCAGCAAACGCTGTTTTGAACGCCTTAATGCCAGCCTTACTACTTGTATGGAAATGCATGTGTAACATTACAAACATGATAAAACAGCTTGTTATCACATCCAAACACTGTTTTAGAACAAAATATGAGTTTTCAGTTCATTCTTCAAAAGTTGCACTTTTGCTCCAAGTTATGCTCAGAAACACTGTTTAGAGCGCTTACAGCGCCAGCAAACGCTGTTTTGAACGCCTTAATACAAGACTTACCTACTTGTTAGGAAATGCATGTGTAACATTACAAACATGATAAAACAGCTTGTTATCACATCCAAACACTGTTTTAGAACAAAATATGAGTTTTCAGTTCATTCTTCAAAAGTTGCACTTTTGCTCCAAGTTATGCTCAGAAACACTGTTTAGAGCGCTTACAGCGCCAGCAAACGCTGTTTTGAACGCCTTAATGCAAGCCTTACCTACTTGTTAGGAAATGCATGTGTAACATTACAAACATGATAAAACAGCTTGTTATCACATCCAAACACTGTTTTAGAACAAAATATGAGTTTTCAGTTCATTCTTCAAAAGTTGCACTTTTGCTCCAAGTTATGCTCAGAAACACTGTTTAGAGCGCTTACAGCGCCAGCAAACTCTGTTTTGAACGCCTTAATGCAAGACTTACTACTTGTTAGAAAATGGATGTGTAACATTACAAACATGATAAAACAGCTTGTTATCACATCCAAACACTGTTTTAGAACAAAATATGAGTTTTCAGTTCATTCTTCAAAAGTTGCACTTTTGCTCCAAGTTATGCTCAGAAACACTGTTTAGAGCGCTTACAGCGCCAGCAAACGCTGTTTTGAACGCCTTAATACAAGACTTACCTACTTGTTAGGAAATGCATGTGTAACATTACAAACATGATAAAACAGCTTGTTATCACATCCAAACACTGTTTTAGAACAAAATATGAGTTTTCAGTTCATTCTTCAAAAGTTGCACTTTTGCTCCAAGTTATGCTCAGAAACACTGTTTAGAGCGCTTACAGCGCCAGCAAACGCTGTTTTGAACGCCTTAATGCAAGCCTTACCTACTTGTTAGGAAATGCATGTGTAACATTACAAACATGATAAAACAGCTTGTTATCACATCCAAACACTGTTTTAGAACAAAATATGAGTTTTCAGTTCATTCTTCAAAAGTTGCACTTTTGCTCCAAGTTATGATCAGAAACACTGTTTAGAGCGCTTACAGCGCCAGCAAACGCTATTTTGAACGCCTTAATGCAAGACTTACTACTTGTTAGAAAATGGATGTGTAACATTACAAACATGATAAAACAGCTTGTTATCACATCCAAACACTGTTTTCATTCAAAATATGAGTTTTCTTTTCATTCTTGAAAAGTTGCACTTTTGCCCCAAGTTATGCTCAGAAACACTGTTTAGAGCTCTTACAACGCCAGCAAACGCTGTTTTGAACGCCTTAATGCCAGCCTTACTACTTGTATGGAAATGCATGTGTAACATTACAAACATGATAAAACAGCTTGTTATCACATCCAAACACTGTTTTAGAACAAAATATGAGTTTTCAGTTCATTCTTCAAAAGTTGCACTTTTGCTCCAAGTTATGCTCAGAAACACTGTTTAGAGCGCTTACAGCGCCAGCAAACGCTGTTTTGAACGCCTTAATGCAAGACTTACTACTTGTTAGAAAATGGATGTGTAACATTACAAACATGATAAAACAGCTTGTTATCACATCCAAACACTGTTTTCATTCAAAATATGAGTTTTCTTTTCATTCTTGAAAAGTTGCACTTTTGCTCCAAGTTATGCTCAGAAACACTGTTTAGAGCGCTTACAGCGCCAGCAAACGCTGTTTTGAACGCCTTAATGCAAGCCTTACCTACTTGTTAGGAAATGCATGTGTAACATTACAAACATGATAAAACAGCTTGTTATCACATCCAAACACTGTTTTAGAACAAAATATGAGTTTTCAGTTCATTCTTCAAAAGTTGCACTTTTGCTCCAAGTTATGCTCAGAAACACTGTTTAGAGCGCTTACAGCGCCAGCAAACGCTGTTTTGAACGCCTTAATGCAAGACTTACTACTTGTTAGAAAATGGATGTGTAACATTACAAACATGATAAAACAGCTTGTTATCACATCCAAACACTGTTTTCATTCAAAATATGAGTTTTCTTTTCATTCTTGAAAAGTTGCACTTTTGCTCCAAGTTATGCTCAGAAACACTGTTTAGAGCGCTTACAGCGCCAGCAAACGCTGTTTTGAACGCCTTAATACAAGACTTACCTACTTGTTAGGAAATGCATGTGTAACATTACAAACATGATAAAACAGCTTGTTATCACATCCAAACACTGTTTTAGAACAAAATATGAGTTTTCAGTTCATTCTTCAAAAGTTGCACTTTTGCTCCAAGTTATGCTCAGAAACACTGTTTAGAGCGCTTACAGCGCCAGCAAACGCTGTTTTGAACGCCTTAATGCAAGCCTTACCTACTTGTTAGGAAATGCATGTGTAACATTACAAACATGATAAAACAGCTTGTTATCACATCCAAACACTGTTTTAGAACAAAATATGAGTTTTCAGTTCATTCTTCAAAAGTTGCACTTTTGCTCCAAGTTATGATCAGAAACACTGTTTAGAGCGCTTACAGCGCCAGCAAACGCTATTTTGAACGCCTTAATGCAAGACTTACTACTTGTTAGAAAATGGATGTGTAACATTACAAACATGATAAAACAGCTTGTTATCACATCCAAACACTGTTTTCATTCAAAATATGAGTTTTCTTTTCATTCTTGAAAAGTTGCACTTTTGCCCCAAGTTATGCTCAGAAACACTGTTTAGAGCTCTTACAACGCCAGCAAACGCTGTTTTGAACGCCTTAATGCCAGCCTTACTACTTGTATGGAAATGCATGTGTAACATTACAAACATGATAAAACAGCTTGTTATCACATCCAAACACTGTTTTAGAACAAAATATGAGTTTTCAGTTCATTCTTCAAAAGTTGCACTTTTGCTCCAAGTTATGCTCAGAAACACTGTTTAGAGCGCTTACAGCGCCAGCAAACGCTGTTTTGAACGCCTTAATACAAGACTTACCTACTTGTTAGGAAATGCATGTGTAACATTACAAACATGATAAAACAGCTTGTTATCACATCCAAACACTGTTTTAGAACAAAATATGAGTTTTCAGTTCATTCTTCAAAAGTTGCACTTTTGCTCCAAGTTATGCTCAGAAACACTGTTTAGAGCGCTTACAGCGCCAGCAAACGCTGTTTTGAACGCCTTAATGCAAGCCTTACCTACTTGTTAGGAAATGCATGTGTAACATTACAAACATGATAAAACAGCTTGTTATCACATCCAAACACTGTTTTAGAACAAAATATGAGTTTTCAGTTCATTCTTCAAAAGTTGCACTTTTGCTCCAAGTTATGCTCAGAAACACTGTTTAGAGCGCTTACAGCGCCAGCAAACTCTGTTTTGAACGCCTTAATGCAAGACTTACTACTTGTTAGAAAATGGATGTGTAACATTACAAACATGATAAAACAGCTTGTTATCACATCCAAACACTGTTTTAGAACAAAATATGAGTTTTCAGTTCATTCTTCAAAAGTTGCACTTTTGCTCCAAGTTATGCTCAGAAACACTGTTTAGAGCGCTTACAGCGCCAGCAAACGCTGTTTTGAACGCCTTAATACAAGACTTACCTACTTGTTAGGAAATGCATGTGTAA
The DNA here is from genome assembly GCF_052324685.1 of Brachyhypopomus gauderio. Classification (NCBI taxonomy): domain Eukaryota; kingdom Metazoa; phylum Chordata; class Actinopteri; order Gymnotiformes; family Hypopomidae; genus Brachyhypopomus; species Brachyhypopomus gauderio. The sequence continues at coordinate 14,830 of NW_027507635.1, forward strand.
CATTACAAACATGATAAAACAGCTTGTTATCACATCCAAACACTGTTTTAGAACAAAATATGAGTTTTCAGTTCATTCTTCAAAAGTTGCACTTTTGCTCCAAGTTATGCTCAGAAACACTGTTTAGAGCGCTTACAGCGCCAGCAAACGCTGTTTTGAACGCCTTAATGCAAGCCTTACCTACTTGTTAGGAAATGCATGTGTAACATTACAAACATGATAAAACAGCTTGTTATCACATCCAAACACTGTTTTAGAACAAAATATGAGTTTTCAGTTCATTCTTCAAAAGTTGCACTTTTGCTCCAAGTTATGATCAGAAACACTGTTTAGAGCGCTTACAGCGCCAGCAAACGCTATTTTGAACGCCTTAATGCAAGACTTACTACTTGTTAGAAAATGGATGTGTAACATTACAAACATGATAAAACAGCTTGTTATCACATCCAAACACTGTTTTCATTCAAAATATGAGTTTTCTTTTCATTCTTGAAAAGTTGCACTTTTGCCCCAAGTTATGCTCAGAAACACTGTTTAGGTCTCTTATGCTGCAGTGCAAACTAACTGGGAAGGCTCAGGAGGCATGTTCCTCTCTCACACTAACACAGAGCATGGATTATGACCTGGTAAAAGCAGCTGTGCTGAGGGCCTATGAGTTGGTGCCTGAGGCATACCGACAAAATTTTAGAGGCTTAGTAAAGAACCCCAACCAGACATACACTGAATTTGCAAGGGAGAAGACTTTATTATTCGAGAAATGGTGTACTGCCAGTAACGTCACAACGTTTGAGCAGTTAAAGGAGTTAATCCTGATCGAGGAGTTCAAGAATTGTCTTCCTGAGAATGTGGTGATTTATTTAAACGAACAGAAAGCCTGTAGCGTGGCGGTGGCGGCCACTTCCGCTGATGAGTTTGTCCTAACACATAAAACCGTGTTTTCTCCTTCGTCTCGCAACAGGTGCACGCCTCCAAATCGAGGTGTTAAGAGTGTTACAGTTACGTCTTCATCACCGTCGGAAGCGGCTAGAGACACTAGGCAGTGTTTTTACTGTCATGCACCAGGACATGTAATCGCCGCTTGTCCAGTGTTGAAGCGTAAGGCGTTGCGAAATCCAGGCGCGATCAAGAAAGTGAACGCTGTGAGTAGAGTACCTTCGGTTGTTCCCTCTGTTCCTGACGTGGACCCCGCGTTTCAACCGTTTATTTTTGAGGGATGTGTGTCTTTGTCGGAGATGAGTGAGCAGAAACGACCTATAAAGGGGTTGAGAGATACGGGTGCATCAGTGTCGTTGATTTTAAAGTCTGTACTGCCATTTTCTGAGGAGTCGTACTGTGGCACGGATGTACTCATTAAGGGAGTTGAGCTTGGAGTTTTACGGTTCCCCCTCCATACAATGTTTTTAGAGGCAGCAACATTCACGGGAATAGTCAAGGTCGCGGTTTGCTCGGAATTACCGGTAAGCGGTGTTTCGTTTATATTGGGAAACGACATAGCGGGTGGTGTTGTGTTGGTTCCGGAGGTTGTCGAACAGCCTATTACTGACGTTGCTTTAGACACTCCTGAGTATTTTCCCGCTTGTGTGTTGACTCGGGCACAGGCTGCTAAACTCGGTGAGGTTCCCTTACGGGACACTTTTATGTCTAAGTTGTCTGAGTTAGATAAACCTGTTGACACACTTGATTCTGCCTCTCCTGTGGAGCACCCAGTTATTACACCTGCTGGGGTGACGTCATCACACGCCCAGCCTACGTACTCTCATGCTGAGACCTCGGTTCCTGACCTGTTGTCACGGGCTGATTTGATTAAAGCACAAAACACAGACCAAACGTTAACAGCTTGTTTTGATCGTGTTAACAACTCGAGCTTGTCGTCGGGGTATCAGAACACGTACTTCCTTCAGGATGGGGTTTTATTACGAAGTTGGGTTTCCCCTAGGGAAGGGCATGAGTCGATAACACAGGTAGTGGTTCCACGTAGGTATCGTTCACACATTTTATCTCTGGCCCATGATCATCCTTTGGCAGGCCACTTAGGCATTCGAAAAACCACACAGCGTGTTTTGCAGCATTTCTTCTGGCCGTCAGTTGCTGGTGATGTGGCGAAGTATTGCCGTACTTGCAAAGTGTGCCAAATAGTTGGTAAACCAAACCAGGTTATTTCCCCGGCTCCGTTGTGCCCCATTCCTGCAGTGGGTGAGCCATTTGAGAGAGTCCTGATAGACTGTGTCGGTCCTTTACCGAAAACTCGTGCTGGACATCGCTATCTTTTTACACTCATGTGCGCGGCCACACGCTATCCTGAAGCCATTCCCCTTCGTTCACTTCGCTCAAAGGCCATAGTAAAAGCATTGATTAAGTTCTTCTCCACTTTTGGTTTACCGGTTTGTATACAATCCGATCAGGGTACCAATTTCACGTCTCGTCTCTTTTCTCAGGTGACCCAGGAATTAGGAGTGACTCACCAGTTTTCTAGTGCGTACCATCCCGAGTCACAAGGTGCATTAGAGCGGTTCCATCAGACTTTTAAAAACATGTTACGGACCTATTGCTTGGAATCTGAGAAGGATTGGGACGAAGGCGTGCCCTTACTTTTGTTTGCAGTTCGTGATTCAGTGCAGGAGTCTCTTGGTTTTAGTCCAAACACTCTGCTTTTTGGTCGTTGTGTACGGGGGCCTCTTTTAGTGTTGTATGAGCAGTGGTTGGCTACTCCTCGACCTCAGGCCACTTCTGTATGTGACTACGTTAAGCGTCTTCGAGATCGTCTGTGTCTTGTTCGTAAGGTGGCAAAGAACAACTTGTGTGAGTCGCAGGTGGCGATGAAACGCAGGTTTGACAAGAAGGCGGTGAGTCGTGAATTTAAGGTCGGCGAGCGAGTGCTTGCACTATTACCTGTGGGTGGTTCTTCTCTTCGAGCGAGGTTTTCTGGTCCATATGTCATTCAGTCCAAACTGTCAGCTACCAATTATGTCATTGCCACTCCTGACCGAGGTAAGAAGACTCGGTTGTGTCATATCAACATGCTGAAGGCGTATTATGACCGATCGGAGGACACGCGTCCAGATCAGACAGTTCCATCAGTCTCCGTTTCATCCACTGATCCGTCTTCAGTTTCTCTCACTGTGTCCGTGGAGTATGCACCCGAACAGGATAACTTGCATTTGGGTCGTAACTGTTTGCCTTGTGCCAGGCTTCCGAACTCCGAGGCTCTCCTTCATCTCTCTGAGAAGTTGGTAGAGTTGCCCAGCACAGCACAGCATGACCTGAGTGAGTTAATTCGGAATTATCCTACGTTGTTCGTTGATGTACCTCTACGCACCACATTGTTACAGCATGATATCGACGTGGGAGAGCACTTACCTGTCTGTCAACATCCGTACCGTGTTAACCCTCAAAAGCGGTCGCAGATGGCAAAAGAAACGAAGTATTTGTTGGAGAACCATTTCGCCATTCCCAGCGTTAGTCCGTGGTGTTCGCCTTGCATTCTGGTACCCAAACCTGACGGTTCGTTTAGATTTTGTACCGACTACCGGAAGATTAATGCCATCACTACACCTGATTCGTTTCCGATCCCTCGTATGGAAGACTGCATTGATAAAATCGGCACAGCTACATACGTTAGTAAATTAGACCTACTAAAGGGATATTGGCAGGTCCCGTTAACGAAAAGAGCGTCGGTCATCTCCGCTTTTGCTACTCCAGATCAGTTTTTGCAGTACACGGTGATGCCTTTCGGCTTGAGGAATGCTCCTGCTACGTTTCAGCGGCTTATGCTTATGGTGTTGGGTGATGTACCAAATTGTGAGGTATACCTCGATGATGTGGTGGTCTTTTCATCCACCTGGGTGGAACATTTGACGGCGTTAGACACTGTTTTTAAGAAGCTTCGAGACGCTTCTTTGGTTTTAAATCTGGAGAAATGTGAGTTTGGTCGCAGTGAGGTGATCTATCTGGGGAAACTGGTCGGAAGTGGCAAAGTCCGTCCCCTGGATGCCAAGGTTCAGGCTATTGTCGATTTCCCTGTTCCTCAGGATAAACGGCAACTACGACGATTTTTGGGTATGGCGGGGTTTTATCGTTGTTTTTGTCGGAACTTCTCCACGATTGTAGTGCCTCTTACCAACATGCTTGGTAAAACTGCTGTTTTTGTGTGGTCACTGGAGTGTCAGCGAGCTTTCGATTTAGTTAAAACCCTGTTGTGCAGCACACCTGTTCTTGTGACTCCGAATCATTTACGGCCTTTTAAGCTGGAGGTGGATGCTAGCCATACGGGCGCCGGTGCTGTCCTTATGCAAGAGGATGAACAGGGCTTAGATCATCCGATTTGTTATTATTCAAAAAAGTTTTTAAAGCACCAACTAGCTTACAGCACTGTGGAGAAGGAGGCTTTGGCGTTGCTCCTCGCTTTACAACACTTCGAGGTCTATGTAGGTGGAAGTTCAGTACCTGTGATTGTTTTTACAGACCATAACCCCCTTACATTTTTAAACACCATGGCGAATAAGAATCATCGTTTGATGAGATGGTCTCTGATAGTACAAGGTTTTAATCTTGTTATTAAGCACAAGAAAGGTAGAGACAATGTGGTCGCGGATGCCCTGTCCCGGTGCTGATTCTGCAGGTGTTTGTTGGTTTTTCTGTTTTGTTTTGTGGTTCCTTTGTTTTGGAAGCCACATTTTATGGGAGGGGGGTGTTAGGTCCTGTGTTAGGTTCTGATATAATGTCTACGGGAGCGTGATGAGTTGTGGAATGTGTGGTGTTGTGATTTCTTTCAGGTGCACCCGGGATAACGAAGTCACATGGTTCTGGGCGGTGCCTGACAACCGCTACAAAAGGCTTCCTGGAAGTGCAGACGAGAGGAGAGAGTGGCAGCCTCTCCTCGTCTTGTTCTCCCTTTCTGAGGGACGAGTTTGATATTGTTATACATCAGCTAACGGATGTTTAGAGATTGTTATACATCAGCTAACGGATGTTTAGAGATTGTTATACATCAGCTACGGATGTTTAGAGATTGTTATACATCAGCTACGGATGTTAAGAGTGGTCATACTGCCCTTGTTCGTGTGTGTGACGAACTGTGTGTCAATTATGTAGTGTTTCCTTGTATGTTGTTGTTATAATTTCAAGAAGTGCTTAGCACCAGGTAGGGTAGGCCGCTGCTTGTTTTGTCGTTTTGTCGTTTGGTTTCCCTTTTTCAGCGTGGCCTGCCTGAAGTCAGCGGTGCTAAGCCCATGCTTGTTTTCGTCTTTGTCTTTACATGTCAAATACACATCATTTTGAATTGGTTAAGTCGTTGTCCGTTCCTCCTTTAACGTCGTTCAACGAGCCGTTTCATTAATTACACTCTGTTACCGTCTGACCTAGACCGGGCGGGTAACACATTACAAACATGATAAAACAGCTTGTTATCACATCCAAACACTGTTTTAGAACAAAATATGAGTTTTCAGTTCATTCTTCAAAAGTTGCACTTTTGCTCCAAGTTATGATCAGAAACACTGTTTAGAGCGCTTACAGCGCCAGCAAACGCTATTTTGAACGCCTTAATGCAAGACTTACTACTTGTTAGAAAATGGATGTGTAACATTACAAACATGATAAAACAGCTTGTTATCACATCCAAACACTGTTTTCATTCAAAATATGAGTTTTCTTTTCATTCTTGAAAAGTTGCACTTTTGCCCCAAGTTATGCTCAGAAACACTGTTTAGAGCTCTTACAACGCCAGCAAACGCTGTTTTGAACGCCTTAATGCCAGCCTTACTACTTGTATGGAAATGCATGTGTAACATTACAAACATGATAAAACAGCTTGTTATCACATCCAAACACTGTTTTAGAACAAAATATGAGTTTTCAGTTCATTCTTCAAAAGTTGCACTTTTGCTCCAAGTTATGCTCAGAAACACTGTTTAGAGCGCTTACAGCGCCAGCAAACGCTGTTTTGAACGCCTTAATACAAGACTTACCTACTTGTTAGGAAATGCATGTGTAACATTACAAACATGATAAAACAGCTTGTTATCACATCCAAACACTGTTTTAGAACAAAATATGAGTTTTCAGTTCATTCTTCAAAAGTTGCACTTTTGCTCCAAGTTATGCTCAGAAACACTGTTTAGAGCGCTTACAGCGCCAGCAAACGCTGTTTTGAACGCCTTAATGCAAGCCTTACCTACTTGTTAGGAAATGCATGTGTAACATTACAAACATGATAAAACAGCTTGTTATCACATCCAAACACTGTTTTAGAACAAAATATGAGTTTTCAGTTCATTCTTCAAAAGTTGCACTTTTGCTCCAAGTTATGCTCAGAAACACTGTTTAGAGCGCTTACAGCGCCAGCAAACTCTGTTTTGAACGCCTTAATGCAAGACTTACTACTTGTTAGAAAATGGATGTGTAACATTACAAACATGATAAAACAGCTTGTTATCACATCCAAACACTGTTTTAGAACAAAATATGAGTTTTCAGTTCATTCTTCAAAAGTTGCACTTTTGCTCCAAGTTATGCTCAGAAACACTGTTTAGAGCGCTTACAGCGCCAGCAAACGCTGTTTTGAACGCCTTAATACAAGACTTACCTACTTGTTAGGAAATGCATGTGTAACATTACAAACATGATAAAACAGCTTGTTATCACATCCAAACACTGTTTTAGAACAAAATATGAGTTTTCAGTTCATTCTTCAAAAGTTGCACTTTTGCTCCAAGTTATGCTCAGAAACACTGTTTAGAGCGCTTACAGCGCCAGCAAACGCTGTTTTGAACGCCTTAATGCAAGCCTTACCTACTTGTTAGGAAATGCATGTGTAACATTACAAACATGATAAAACAGCTTGTTATCACATCCAAACACTGTTTTAGAACAAAATATGAGTTTTCAGTTCATTCTTCAAAAGTTGCACTTTTGCTCCAAGTTATGATCAGAAACACTGTTTAGAGCGCTTACAGCGCCAGCAAACGCTATTTTGAACGCCTTAATGCAAGACTTACTACTTGTTAGAAAATGGATGTGTAACATTACAAACATGATAAAACAGCTTGTTATCACATCCAAACACTGTTTTCATTCAAAATATGAGTTTTCTTTTCATTCTTGAAAAGTTGCACTTTTGCCCCAAGTTATGCTCAGAAACACTGTTTAGAGCTCTTACAACGCCAGCAAACGCTGTTTTGAACGCCTTAATGCCAGCCTTACTACTTGTATGGAAATGCATGTGTAACATTACAAACATGATAAAACAGCTTGTTATCACATCCAAACACTGTTTTAGAACAAAATATGAGTTTTCAGTTCATTCTTCAAAAGTTGCACTTTTGCTCCAAGTTATGCTCAGAAACACTGTTTAGAGCGCTTACAGCGCCAGCAAACGCTGTTTTGAACGCCTTAATACAAGACTTACCTACTTGTTAGGAAATGCATGTGTAACATTACAAACATGATAAAACAGCTTGTTATCACATCCAAACACTGTTTTAGAACAAAATATGAGTTTTCAGTTCATTCTTCAAAAGTTGCACTTTTGCTCCAAGTTATGCTCAGAAACACTGTTTAGAGCGCTTACAGCGCCAGCAAACGCTGTTTTGAACGCCTTAATGCAAGCCTTACCTACTTGTTAGGAAATGCATGTGTAACATTACAAACATGATAAAACAGCTTGTTATCACATCCAAACACTGTTTTAGAACAAAATATGAGTTTTCAGTTCATTCTTCAAAAGTTGCACTTTTGCTCCAAGTTATGCTCAGAAACACTGTTTAGAGCGCTTACAGCGCCAGCAAACTCTGTTTTGAACGCCTTAATGCAAGACTTACTACTTGTTAGAAAATGGATGTGTAACATTACAAACATGATAAAACAGCTTGTTATCACATCCAAACACTGTTTTAGAACAAAATATGAGTTTTCAGTTCATTCTTCAAAAGTTGCACTTTTGCTCCAAGTTATGCTCAGAAACACTGTTTAGAGCGCTTACAGCGCCAGCAAACGCTGTTTTGAACGCCTTAATACAAGACTTACCTACTTGTTAGGAAATGCATGTGTAACATTACAAACATGATAAAACAGCTTGTTATCACATCCAAACACTGTTTTAGAACAAAATATGAGTTTTCAGTTCATTCTTCAAAAGTTGCACTTTTGCTCCAAGTTATGCTCAGAAACACTGTTTAGAGCGCTTACAGCGCCAGCAAACGCTGTTTTGAACGCCTTAATGCAAGCCTTACCTACTTGTTAGGAAATGCATGTGTAACATTACAAACATGATAAAACAGCTTGTTATCACATCCAAACACTGTTTTAGAACAAAATATGAGTTTTCAGTTCATTCTTCAAAAGTTGCACTTTTGCTCCAAGTTATGATCAGAAACACTGTTTAGAGCGCTTACAGCGCCAGCAAACGCTATTTTGAACGCCTTAATGCAAGACTTACTACTTGTTAGAAAATGGATGTGTAACATTACAAACATGATAAAACAGCTTGTTATCACATCCAAACACTGTTTTCATTCAAAATATGAGTTTTCTTTTCATTCTTGAAAAGTTGCACTTTTGCCCCAAGTTATGCTCAGAAACACTGTTTAGAGCTCTTACAACGCCAGCAAACGCTGTTTTGAACGCCTTAATGCCAGCCTTACTACTTGTATGGAAATGCATGTGTAACATTACAAACATGATAAAACAGCTTGTTATCACATCCAAACACTGTTTTAGAACAAAATATGAGTTTTCAGTTCATTCTTCAAAAGTTGCACTTTTGCTCCAAGTTATGCTCAGAAACACTGTTTAGAGCGCTTACAGCGCCAGCAAACGCTGTTTTGAACGCCTTAATGCAAGACTTACTACTTGTTAGAAAATGGATGTGTAACATTACAAAACATGATAAAACAGCTTGTTATCACATCCAAACACTGTTTTCATTCAAAATATGAGTTTTCTTTTCATTCTTGAAAAGTTGCACTTTTGCTCCAAGTTATGCTCAGAAACACTGTTTAGAGCGCTTACAGCGCCAGCAAACGCTGTTTTGAACGCCTTAATGCAAGCCTTACCTACTTGTTAGGAAATGCATGTGTACATTACAAACATGATAAAACAGCTTGTTATCACATCCAAACACTGTTTTAGAACAAAATATGAGTTTTCAGTTCATTCTTCAAAAGTTGCACTTTTGCTCCAAGTTATGCTCAGAAACACTGTTTAGAGCGCTTACAGCGCCAGCAAACGCTGTTTTGAACGCCTTAATGCAAGACTTACTACTTGTTAGAAAATGGATGTGTAACATTACAAACATGATAAAACAGCTTGTTATCACATCCAAACACTGTTTTCATTCAAAATATGAGTTTTCTTTTCATTCTTGAAAAGTTGCACTTTTGCTCCAAGTTATGCTCAGAAACACTGTTTAGAGCGCTTACAGCGCCAGCAAACGCTGTTTTGAACGCCTTAATACAAGACTTACCTACTTGTTAGGAAATGCATGTGTAACATTACAAACATGATAAAACAGCTTGTTATCACATCCAAACACTGTTTTAGAACAAAATATGAGTTTTCAGGTTCATTCTTCAAAAGTTGCACTTTTGCTCCAAGTTATGCTCAGAAACACTGTTTAGAGCGCTTACAGCGCCAGCAAACGCTGTTTTGAACGCCTTAATGCAAGCCTTACCTACTTGTTAGGAAATGCATGTGTAACATTACAAACATGATAAAACAGCTTGTTATCACATCCAAACACTGTTTTAGAACAAAATATGAGTTTTCAGTTCATTCTTCAAAAGTTGCACTTTTGCTCCAAGTTATGATCAGAAACACTGTTTAGAGCGCTTACAGCGCCAGCAAACGCTATTTTGAACGCCTTAATGCAAGACTTACTACTTGTTAGAAAATGGATGTGTAACATTACAAACATGATAAAACAGCTTGTTATCACATCCAAACACTGTTTTCATTCAAAATATGAGTTTTCTTTTCATTCTTGAAAAGTTGCACTTTTGCCCAAGTTATGCTCAGAAACACTGTTTAGAGCTCTTACAACGCCAGCAAACGCTGTTTTGAACCCCTTAATGCCAGCCTTACTACTTGTATGGAAATGCATGTGTAACATTACAAACATGATAAAACAGCTTGTTATCACATCCAAACACTGTTTTAGAACAAAATATGAGTTTTCAGTTCATTCTTCAAAAGTTGCACTTTGCTCCAAGTTATGCTCAGAAACACTGTTTAGAGCGCTTACAGCGCCAGCAAACGCTGTTTTGAACGCCTTAATACAAGACTTACCTACTTGTTAGGAAATGCATGTGAACATTACAAACATGATAAAACAGCTTGTTATCACATCCAAACACTGTTTTAGAACAAAATATGAGTTTTCAGTTCATTCTTCACAAGTTGCACTTTTGCTCCAAGTTATGCTCAGAAACACTGTTTAGAGCGCTTACAGCGCCAGCAAACGCTGTTTTGAACGCCTTAATGCAAGCCTTACCTACTTGTTAGGAAATGCATGTGTAACATTACAAACATGATAAAACAGCTTGTTATCACATCCAAACACTGTTTTAGAACAAAATATGAGTTTTCAGTTCATTCTTCAAAAGTTGCACTTTGCTCCAAGTTATGCTCAGAAACACTGTTTAGAGCGCTTACAGCGCCAGCAAACTCTGTTTGAACGCCTTAATGCAAGACTTACTACTGTTAGAAATGGATGTGTAACATTACAAACATGATAAAACAGCTTGTTATCACATCCAAACACTGTTTTAGAACAAAATATGAGTTTTCAGTTCATTCTTCAAAAGTTGCACTTTTGCTCCAAGTTATGCTCAGAAACACTGTTAGAGCGCTTACAGCGCCAGCAAACGCTGTTTTGAACGCCTTAATACAAGACTTACCTCTTGTTAGGAAATGCATGTGTAACATTACAACATGATAAAACAGCTTGTTATCACATCCAAACACTGTTTTAGAACAAAATATGAGTTTTCAGTTCATTCTTCAAAAGTTGCACTTTTGCTCCAAGTTATGCTCAGAAACACTGTTTAGAGCGCTTACAGCGCCAGCAAACGCTGTTTGAACGCCTTAATGCAAGCCTTACCTACTTGTTAGGAAATGCATGTGTAACATTACAACATGATAAAACAGCTTGTTATCACATCCAAACACTGTTTTAGAACAAAATATGAGTTTTCAGTTCATTCTTCAAAAGTTGCACTTTTGCTCCAAGTTATGATCAGAAACACTGTTTAGAGCGCTTACAGCGCCAGCAAACGCTATTTTGAACGCCTTAATGCAAGACTTACTACTTGTTAGGAAAATGGATGTGTAACATTACAAACATGATAAAACAGCTTGTTATCACATCCAAACACTGTTTTCATTCAAAATATGAGTTTTCTTTTCATTCTTGAAAAGTTGCACTTTTGCCCCAAGTTATGCTCAGAAACACTGTTTAGAGCTCTTACAACGCCAGCCAAACGCTGTTTTGAACGCCTTAATGCCAGCCTTACTACTTGTATGGAAATGCATGTGTAACATTACAAACATGATAAACAGCTTGTTATCACATCCAAACACTGTTTTAGAACAAAATATGAGTTTTCAGTTCATTCTTCAAAAGTTGCACTTTTGCTCCAAGTTATGCTCAGAAACACTGTTTAGAGCGCTTACAGCGCCAGCAAACGCTGTTTTGAACGCCTTAATGCAAGACTTACTACTTGTTAGAAAATGGATGGTGTAACATTACAAACATGATAAAACAGCTTGTTATCACATCCAAACACTGTTTTCATTCAAAATATGAGTTTTCTTTTCATTCTTGAAAAGTTGCACTTTTGCTCCAAGTTATGCTCAGAAACACTGTTTAGAGCGCTTACAGCGCCAGCAAACGCTGTTTTGAACGCCTTAATGCAAGCCTTACCTACTTGTTAGGAAATGCATGTGTAACATTACAAACATGATAAAACAGCTTGTTATCACATCCAAACACTGTTTTAGAACAAAATATGAGTTTTCAGTTCATTCTTCAAAAGTTGCACTTTTGCTCCAAGTTATGCTCAGAAACACTGTTTAGAGCGCTTACAGCGCCAGCAAACGCTGTTTGACGCCTTAATGCAAGACTTACTACTTGTTAGAAATGGATGTGTAACATTACAAACATGATAAAACAGCTTGTTATCACATCCAAACACTGTTTTCATTCAAAATATGAGTTTCTTTTCATTCTTGAAAAGTTGCACTTTTGCTCCAAGTTATGCTCAGAAACACTGTTTAGAGCGCTTACAGCGCCAGCAAACGCTGTTTGAACGCCTTAATACAAGACTTACCTACTTGTTAGGAAAATGCATGTGTAACATTACAAACATGATAAAACAGCTTGTTATCACATCCAAACCTGTTTTAGAACAAAATATGAGTTTTCAGTTCATTCTTCAAAAGTTGCACTTTTGCTCCAAGTTATGCTCAGAAACACTGTTTAGAGCGCTTACAGCGCCAGCAAACGCTGTTTTGAACGCCTTAATGCAAGCCTTACCTACTTGTTAGGAAATGCATGTGTACATTACAAACATGATAAAACAGCTTGTTATCACATCCAACACTGTTTTAGAACAAAATATGAGTTTTCAGTTCATTCTTCAAAAGTTGCACTTTTGCTCCAAGTTATGATCAGAAACACTGTTTAGAGCGCTTACAGCGCCAGCAAACGCTATTTGAACGCCTTAATGCAAGACTTACTACTTGTTAGAAAATGGATGTGTAACTTACAAACAGATAAAACAGCTTGTTATCACATCCAAACACTGTTTTCATTCAAAATATGAGTTTTCTTTTCATTCTTGAACAGTTGCACTTTGCCCCAAGTTATGCTCAGACCACTGTTTAGAGCTCTTACAACGCCAGCAAACGCTGTTTTGAACGCCTTAATGCCAGCCTTACTACTTGTATGGAAATGCATGTGTAACATTACAAACATGATAAAACAGCTTGTTATCCATCCAAACACTGTTTTAGAACAAAATATGAGTTTTCAGTTCATTCTTCAAAAGTTGCACTTTTGCTCCAAGTA
>NW_027507636.1:0-27881 GCF_052324685.1 Brachyhypopomus gauderio
TAAGGCTTGCATTAAGGCGTTCAAAACAGCGTTTGCTGGCGTTGTAAGAGCTCTAAACAGTGTTTCTGAGCATAACTTGTGGCAAAAGTGCAACTTTTGAAGAATGAAAAGAAAACTCATATTTTGAATGAAAACAGTGTTTGGATGTGATAACAAGCTGTTTTATCATGTTTGTAATGTTACACATCCATTTTCTAACAAGTAGTAAGTCTTGCATTAAGGCGTTCAAAACAGCGTTTGCTGGCGCTGTAAGCGCTCTAAACAGTGTTTCTGAGCATAACTTGGAGCAAAAGTGCAACTTTTGAAGAATGAACTGAAAACTCATATTTTGTTCTAAAACAGTGTTTGGATGTGATAACAAGCTGTTTTATCATGTTTGTAATGTTACACATGCATTTCCTAACAAGTAGGTAAGGCTTGCATTAAGGCGTTCAAAACAGCGTTTGCTGGCGCTGTAAGCGCTCTAAACAGTGTTTCTGAGCATAACTTGGAGCAAAAGTGCAACTTTTGAAGAATGAACTGAAAACTCATATTTTGTTCTAAAACAGTGTTTGGATGTGATAACAAGCTGTTTTATCATGTTTGTAATGTTACACATCCATTTCCTAACAAGTAGTAAGGCTTGCATTAAGGCGTTCAAAACAGCGTTTGCTGGCGCTGTAAGCGCTCTAAACAGTGTTTCTGAGCATAACTTGGAGCAAAAGTGCAACTTTTGAAGAATGAACTGAAAACTCATATTTTGTTCTAAAACAGTGTTTGGATGTGATAACAAGCTGTTTTATCATGTTTGTAATGTTACACATCCATTTCCTAACAAGTAGGTAAGGCTTGCATTAAGGCGTTCAAAACAGCGTTTGCTGGCGCTGTAAGCGCTCTAAACAGTGTTTCTGAGCATAACTTGGAGCAAAAGTGCAACTTTTGAAGAATGAACTGAAAACTCATATTTTGTTCTAAAACAGTGTTTGGATGTGATAACAAGCTGTTTTATCATGTTTGTAATGTTACACATCCATTTTCTAACAAGTAGTAAGTCTTGCATTAAGGCGTTCAAAACAGCGTTTGCTGGCGTTGTAAGAGCTCTAAACAGTGTTTCTGAGCATAACTTGGGGCAAAAGTGCAACTTTTCAAGAATGAAAAGAAAACTCATATTTGAATGAAAACAGTGTTTGGATGTGATAACAAGCTGTTTTATCATGTTTGTAATGTTACACATCCATTTTCTAACAAGTAGTAAGTCTTGCATTAAGGCGTTCAAAACAGCGTTTGCTGGCGCTGTAAGCGCTCTAAACAGTGTTTCTGAGCATAACTTGGAGCAAAAGTGCAACTTTTGAAGATGAACTGAAAACTCATATTTTGTTCTAAAACAGTGTTTGGATGTGATAACAAGCTGTTTTATCATGTTTGTAATGTTACACATGCATTTCCAAACAAGTAGTAAGTCTTGTATTAAGGCGTTCAAAACAGCGTTTTGCTGGCGCTGTAAGCGCTCTAAACAGTGTTTCTGAGCATAACTTGGAGCAAAAGTGCAACTTTTGAAGAATGAACTGAAAACTCATATTTTGTTCTAAAACAGTGTTTGGATGTGATAACAAGCTGTTTTATCATGTTTGTAATGTTACACATCCATTTCCTAACAAGTAGTAAGGCTTGCATTAAGGCGTTCAAAACAGCGTTTGCTGGCGTTGTAAGAGCTCTAAACAGTGTTTCTGAGTTTCTGAGCATAACTTGTGGCAAAAGTGCAACTTTTGAAGAATGAAAAGAAAACTCATATTTTGAATGAAAACAGTGTTTGGATGTGATAACAAGCTGTTTTATCATGTTTGTAATGTTACACATCCATTTCTAACAAGTAGTAAGTCTTGCATTAAGGCGTTCAAAACAGCGTTTGCTGGCGCTGTAAGCGCTCTAAACAGTGTTTCTGAGCATAACTTGGAGCAAAAGTGCAACTTTTGAAGAATGAACTGAAAACTCATATTTTGTTCTAAAACAGTGTTTGGATGTGATAACAAGCTGTTTTATCATGTTTGTAATGTTACACATGCATTTCCTAACAGTAGGTAAGGCTTGCATTAAGGCGTTCAAAACAGCGTTTGCTGGCGCTGTAAGCGCTCTAAACAGTGTTTCTGAGCATAACTTGGAGCAAAAGTGCAACTTTTGAAGAATGAACTGAAAACTCATATTTTGTTCTAAAACAGTGTTTGGATGTGATAACAAGCTGTTTTATCATGTTTGTAATGTTACACATCCATTTCTAACAAGTAGTAAGTCTTGCATTAAGGCGTTCAAAACAGCGTTTGCTGGCGTTGTAAGAGCTCTAAACAGTGTTTCTGAGCATAACTTGGGGCAAAAGTGCAACTTTTCAAGAATGAAAAGAAAACTCATATTTTGAATGAAAACAGTGTTTGGATGTGATAACAAGCTGTTTTATCATGTTTGTAATGTTACACATCCATTTTCTAACAAGTAGTAAGTCTTGCATTAAGGCGTTCAAAACAGCGTTTGCTGGCGCTGTAAGCGCTCTAAACAGTGTTTCTGAGCATAACTTGGAGCAAAAGTGCAACTTTTGAAGAATGAACTGAAAACTCATATTTTGTTCTAAAACAGTGTTTGGATGTGATAACAAGCTGTTTTATCATGTTTGTAATGTTACACATCCATTTTCTAACAAGTAGTAAGTCTTGCATTAAGGCGTTCAAAACAGCGTTGCTGGCGCTGTAAGCGCTCTAAACAGTGTTTCTGAGCATAACTTGGAGCAAAAGTGCAACTTTTGAAGAATGAACTGAAAACTCATATTTTGTTCTAAAACAGTGTTTGGATGTGATAACAAGCTGTTTTATCATGTTTGTAATGTTACACATGCATTTCCAAACAAGTAGTAAGTCTTGTATTAAGGCGTTCAAAACAGCGTTTGCTGGCGCTGTAAGCGCTCTAAACAGTGTTTCTGAGCATAACTTGGAGCAAAAGTGCAACTTTGAAGAATGAACTGAAAACTCATATTTTGTTCTAAAACAGTGTTTGGATGTGATAACAAGCTGTTTTATCATGTTTGTAATGTTACACATCCATTTCCTAACAAGTAGTAAGGCTTGCATTAAGGCGTTCAAAACAGCGTTTGCTGGCGTTGTAAGAGCTCTAAACAGTGTTTCTGAGCATAACTTGTGGCAAAAGTGCAACTTTTGAAGAATGAAAAGAAAACTCATATTTTGAATGAAAACAGTGTTTGGATGTGATAACAAGCTGTTTTATCATGTTTGTAATGTTACACATCCATTTTCTAACAAGTAGTAAGTCTTGCATTAAGGCGTTCAAAACAGCGTTTGCTGGCGCTGTAAGCGCTCTAAACAGTGTTTCTGAGCATAACTTGGAGCAAAAGTGCAACTTTTGAAGAATGAACTGAAAACTCATATTTTGTTCTAAAACAGTGTTTGGATGTGATAACAAGCTGTTTTATCATGTTTGTAATGTTACACATGCATTTCCTAACAAGTAGGTAAGGCTTGCATTAAGGCGTTCAAAACAGCGTTTGCTGGCGCTGTAAGCGCTCTAAACAGTGTTTCTGAGCATAACTTGGAGCAAAAGTGCAACTTTTGAAGAATGAACTGAAAACTCATATTTTGTTCTAAAACAGTGTTTGGATGTGATAACAAGCTGTTTTATCATGTTTGTAATGTTACACATCCATTTCCTAACAAGTAGTAAGGCTTGCATTAAGGCGTTCAAAACAGCGTTTGCTGGCGCTGTAAGCGCTCTAAACAGTGTTTCTGAGCATAACTTGGAGCAAAAGTGCAACTTTTGAAGAATGAACTGAAAACTCATATTTTGTTCTAAAACAGTGTTTGGATGTGATAACAAGCTGTTTTATCATGTTTGTAATGTTACACATCCATTTCCTAACAAGTAGGTAAGGCTTGCATTAAGGCGTTCAAAACAGCGTTTGCTGGCGCTGTAAGCGCTCTAAACAGTGTTTCTGAGCATAACTTGGAGCAAAAGTGCAACTTTTGAAGAATGAACTGAAAACTCATATTTTGTTCTAAAACAGTGTTTGGATGTGATAACAAGCTGTTTTATCATGTTTGTAATGTTACACATCCATTTTCTAACAAGTAGTAAGTCTTGCATTAAGGCGTTCAAAACAGCGTTTGCTGGCGTTGTAAGAGCTCTAAACAGTGTTTCTGAGCATAACTTGGGGCAAAAGTGCAACTTTTCAAGAATGAAAAGAAAACTCATATTTTGAATGAAAACAGTGTTTGGATGTGATAACAAGCTGTTTTATCATGTTTGTAATGTTACACATCCATTTTCTAACAAGTAGTAAGTCTTGCATTAAGGCGTTCAAAACAGCGTTGCTGGCGCTGTAAGCGCTCTAAACAGTGTTTCTGAGCATAACTTGGAGCAAAAGTGCAACTTTTGAAGAATGAACTGAAAA
This sequence comes from Brachyhypopomus gauderio, assembly GCF_052324685.1. Classification (NCBI taxonomy): domain Eukaryota; kingdom Metazoa; phylum Chordata; class Actinopteri; order Gymnotiformes; family Hypopomidae; genus Brachyhypopomus; species Brachyhypopomus gauderio. Next base: position 4,427 of record NW_027507636.1, read on the forward strand.
CTCATATTTTGTTCTAAAACAGTGTTTGGATGTGATAACAAGCTGTTTTATCATGTTTGTAATGTTACACATGCATTTCCAAACAAGTAGTAAGTCTTGTATTAAGGCGTTCAAAACAGCGTTTGCTGGCGCTGTAAGCGCTCTAAACAGTGTTTCTGAGCATAACTTGGAGCAAAGTGCAACTTTTGAAGAATGAACTGAAAACTCATATTTTGTTCTAAAACAGTGTTTGGATGTGATAACAAGCTGTTTTATCATGTTTGTAATGTTACACATCCATTTCCTAACAAGTAGTAAGGCTTGCATTAAGGCGTTCAAAACAGCGTTTGCTGGCGTTGTAAGAGCTCTAAACAGTGTTTCTGAGCATAACTTGTGGCAAAAGTGCAACTTTTGAAGAATGAAAAGAAAACTCATATTTGAATGAAAACAGTGTTTGGATGTGATAACAAGCTGTTTTATCATGTTTGTAATGTTACACATCCATTTTCTAACAAGTAGTAAGTCTTGCATTAAGGCGTTCAAAACAGCGTTTGCTGGCGCTGTAAGCGCTCTAAACAGTGTTTCTGAGCATAACTTGGAGCAAAAGTGCAACTTTTGAAGAATGAACTGAAAACTCATATTTTGTTCTAAAACAGTGTTTGGATGTGATAACAAGCTGTTTTATCATGTTTGTAATGTTACACATGCATTTCCTAACAAGTAGGTAAGGCTTGCATTAAGGCGTTCAAAACAGCGTTTGCTGGCGCTGTAAGCGCTCTAAACAGTGTTTCTGAGCATAACTTGGAGCAAAAGTGCAACTTTTGAAGAATGAACTGAAAACTCATATTTTGTTCTAAAACAGTGTTTGGATGTGATAACAAGCTGTTTTATCATGTTTGTAATGTTACACATCCATTTCCTAACAAGTAGTAAGGATTGCATTAAGGCGTTCAAAACAGCGTTTGCTGGCGCTGTAAGCGCTCTAAACAGTGTTTCTGAGCATAACTTGGAGCAAAAGTGCAACTTTTGAAGAATGAACTGAAAACTCATATTTTGTTCTAAAACAGTGTTTGGATGTGATAACAAGCTGTTTTATCATGTTTGTAATGTTACACATGCATTTCCTAACAAGTAGGTAAGGCTTGCATTAAGGCGTTCAAAACAGCGTTTGCTGGCGCTGTAAGCGCTCTAAACAGTGTTTCTGAGCATAACTTGGAGCAAAAGTGCAACTTTTGAAGAATGAACTGAAAACTCATATTTTGTTCTAAAACAGTGTTTGGATGTGATAACAAGCTGTTTTATCATGTTTGTAATGTTACACATCCATTTTCTAACAAGTAGTAAGTCTTGCATTAAGGCGTTCAAAACAGCGTTTGCTGGCGTTGTAAGAGCTCTAAACAGTGTTTCTGAGCATAACTTGGGGCAAAAGTGCAACTTTTCAAGAATGAAAAGAAAACTCATATTTTGAATGAAAACAGTGTTTGGATGTGATAACAAGCTGTTTTATCATGTTTGTAATGTTACACATCCATTTTCTAACAAGTAGTAAGTCTTGCATTAAGGCGTTCAAAACAGCGTTTGCTGGCGCTGTAAGCGCTCTAAACAGTGTTTCTGAGCATAACTTGGAGCAAAAGTGCAACTTTTGAAGAATGAACTGAAAACTCATATCTCGTTCTAAAACAGTGTTTGGATGTGATAACAAGCTGTTTTATCATGTTTGTAATGTTACACATCCATTTTCTAACAAGTAGTAAGTCTTGCATTAAGGCGTTCAAAACAGCGTTTGCTGGCGCTGTAAGCGCTCTAAACAGTGTTTCTGAGCATAACTTGGAGCAAAAGTGCAACTTTTGAAGAATGAACTGAAAACTCATATTTTGTTCTAAAACAGTGTTTGGATGTGATAACAAGCTGTTTTATCATGTTTGTAATGTTACACATGCATTTCCAAACAAGTAGTAAGTCTTGTATTAAGGCGTTCAAAACAGCGTTTGCTGGCGCTGTAAGCGCTCTAAACAGTGTTTCTGAGCATAACTTGGAGCAAAAGTGCAACTTTTGAAGAATGAACTGAAAACTCATATTTTGTTCTAAAACAGTGTTTGGATGTGATAACAAGCTGTTTTATCATGTTTGTAATGTTACACATCCATTTCCTAACAAGTAGTAAGGCTTGCATTAAGGCGTTCAAAACAGCGTTTGCTGGCGTTGTAAGAGCTCTAAACAGTGTTTCTGAGCATAACTTGTGGCAAAAGTGCAACTTTTGAAGAATGAAAAGAAAACTCATATTTTGAATGAAAACAGTGTTTGGATGTGATAACAAGCTGTTTTATCATGTTTGTAATGTTACACATCCATTTTCTAACAAGTAGTAAGTCTTGCATTAAGGCGTTCAAAACAGCGTTTGCTGGCGCTGTAAGCGCTCTAAACAGTGTTTCTGAGCATAACTTGGAGCAAAAGTGCAACTTTTGAAGAATGAACTGAAAACTCATATTTTGTTCTAAAACAGTGTTTGGATGTGATAACAAGCTGTTTTATCATGTTTGTAATGTTACACATCCATTTCCTAACAAGTAGTAAGGCTTGCATTAAGGCGTTCAAAACAGCGTTTGCTGGCGCTGTAAGCGCTCTAAACAGTGTTTCTGAGCATAACTTGGAGCAAAAGTGCAACTTTTGAAGAATGAACTGAAAACTCATATTTTGTTCTAAAACAGTGTTTGGATGTGATAACAAGCTGTTTTATCATGTTTGTAATGTTACACATGCATTTCCTAACAAGTAGGTAAGGCTTGCATTAAGGCGTTCAAAACAGCGTTTGCTGGCGTTGTAAGAGCTCTAAACAGTGTTTCTGAGCATAACTTGTGGCAAAAGTGCAACTTTTGAAGAATGAAAAGAAAACTCATATTTTGAATGAAAACAGTGTTTGGATGTGATAACAAGCTGTTTTATCATGTTTGTAATGTTACACATCCATTTTCTAACAAGTAGTAAGTCTTGCATTAAGGCGTTCAAAACAGCGTTTGCTGGCGCTGTAAGCGCTCTAAACAGTGTTTCTGAGCATAACTTGGAGCAAAAGTGCAACTTTTGAAGAATGAACTGAAAACTCATATTTTGTTCTAAAACAGTGTTTGGATGTGATAACAAGCTGTTTTATCATGTTTGTAATGTTACACATGCATTTCCTAACAAGTAGGTAAGGCTTGCATTAAGGCGTTCAAAACAGCGTTTGCTGGCGCTGTAAGCGCTCTAAACAGTGTTTCTGAGCATAACTTGGAGCAAAAGTGCAACTTTTGAAGAATGAACTGAAAACTCATATTTTGTTCTAAAACAGTGTTTGGATGTGATAACAAGCAGTTTTATCATGTTTGTAATGTTACACATCCATTTCCTAACAAGTAGTAAGGCTTGCATTAAGGCGTTCAAAACAGCGTTTGCTGGCGCTGTAAGCGCTCTAAACAGTGTTTCTGAGCATAACTTGGAGCAAAAGTGCAACTTTTGAAGAATGAACTGAAAACTCATATTTTGTTCTAAAACAGTGTTTGGATGTGATAACAAGCTGTTTTATCATGTTTGTAATGTTACACATGCATTTCCTAACAAGTAGGTAAGGCTTGCATTAAGGCGTTCAAAACAGCGTTTGCTGGCGCTGTAAGCGCTCTAAACAGTGTTTCTGAGCATAACTTGGAGCAAAAGTGCAACTTTTGAAGAATGAACTGAAAACTCATATTTTGTTCCAAAACAGTGTTTGGATGTGATAACAAGCTGTTTTATCATGTTTGTAATGTTACACATCCATTTCCTAACAAGTAGTAAGGCTTGCATTAAGGCGTTCAAAACAGCGTTTGCTGGCGCTGTAAGTGCTCTAAACAGTGTTTCTGAGCATAACTTGGAGCAAAAGTGCAACTTTTGAAGAATGAACTGAAAACTCATATTTTGTTCTAAAACAGTGTTTGGATGTGATAACAAGCTGTTTTATCATGTTTGTAATGTTACACATCCATTTTCTAACAAGTAGTAAGTCTTGCATTAAGGCGTTCAAAACAGCGTTTGCTGGCGTTGTAAGAGCTCTAAACAGTGTTTCTGAGCATAACTTGGGGCAAAAGTGCAACTTTTCAAGAATGAAAAGAAAACTCATATTTTGAATGAAAACAGTGTTTGGATGTGATAACAAGCTGTTTTATCATGTTTGTAATGTTACACATCCATTTTCTAACAAGTAGTAAGTCTTGCATTAAGGCGTTCAAAACAGCGTTTGCTGGCGCTGTAAGCGCTCTAAACAGTGTTTCTGAGCATAACTTGGAGCAAAAGTGCAACTTTTGAAGAATGAACTGAAAACTCATATTTTGTTCTAAAACAGTGTTTGGATGTGATAACAAGCTGTTTTATCATGTTTGTAATGTTACACATGCATTTCCAAACAAGTAGTAAGTCTTGTATTAAGGCGTTCAAAACAGCGTTTGCTGGCGCTGTAAGCGCTCTAAACAGTGTTTCTGAGCATAACTTGGAGCAAAAGTGCAACTTTTGAAGAATGAACTGAAAACTCATATTTTGTTCTAAAACAGTGTTTGGATGTGATAACAAGCTGTTTTATCATGTTTGTAATGTTACACATCCATTTCCTAACAAGTAGTAAGGCTTGCATTAAGGCGTTCAAAACAGCGTTTGCTGGCGTTGTAAGAGCTCTAAACAGTGTTTCTGAGCATAACTTGTGGCAAAAGTGCAACTTTTGAAGAATGAAAAGAAAACTCATATTTTGAATGAAAACAGTGTTTGGATGTGATAACAAGCTGTTTTATCATGTTTGTAATGTTACACATCCATTTTCTAACAAGTAGTAAGTCTTGCATTAAGGCGTTCAAAACAGCGTTTGCTGGCGCTGTAAGCGCTCTAAACAGTGTTTCTGAGCATAACTTGGAGCAAAAGTGCAACTTTTGAAGAATGAACTGAAAACTCATATTTTGTTCTAAAACAGTGTTTGGATGTGATAACAAGCTGTTTTATCATGTTTGTAATGTTACACATGCATTTCCTAACAAGTAGGTAAGGCTTGCATTAAGGCGTTCAAAACAGCGTTTGCTGGCGCTGTAAGCGCTCTAAACAGTGTTTCTGAGCATAACTTGGAGCAAAAGTGCAACTTTTGAAGAATGAACTGAAAACTCATATTTTGTTCTAAAACAGTGTTTGGATGTGATAACAAGCTGTTTTATCATGTTTGTAATGTTACACATCCATTTCCTAACAAGTAGTAAGGCTTGCATTAAGGCGTTCAAAACAGCGTTTGCTGGCGCTGTAAGCGCTCTAAACAGTGTTTCTGAGCATAACTTGGAGCAAAAGTGCAACTTTTGAAGAATGAACTGAAAACTCATATTTTGTTCTAAAACAGTGTTTGGATGTGATAACAAGCTGTTTTATCATGTTTGTAATGTTACACATCCATTTTCTAACAAGTAGTAAGTCTTGCATTAAGGCGTTCAAAACAGCGTTTGCTGGCGTTGTAAGAGCTCTAAACAGTGTTTCTGAGCATAACTTGTGGCAAAAGTGCAACTTTTGAAGAATGAAAAGAAAACTCATATTTTGAATGAAAACAGTGTTTGGATGTGATAACAAGCTGTTTTATCATGTTTGTAATGTTACACATCCATTTTCTAACAAGTAGTAAGTCTTGCATTAAGGCGTTCAAAACAGCGTTTGCTGGCGCTGTAAGCGCTCTAAACAGTGTTTCTGAGCATAACTTGGAGCAAAAGTGCAACTTTTGAAGAATGAACTGAAAACTCATATTTTGTTCTAAAACAGTGTTTGGATGTGATAACAAGCTGTTTTATCATGTTTGTAATGTTACACATGCATTTCCTAACAAGTAGGTAAGGCTTGCATTAAGGCGTTCAAAACAGCGTTTGCTGGCGCTGTAAGCGCTCTAAACAGTGTTTCTGAGCATAACTTGGAGCAAAAGTGCAACTTTTGAAGAATGAACTGAAAACTCATATTTTGTTCTAAAACAGTGTTTGGATGTGATAACAAGCTGTTTTATCATGTTTGTAATGTTACACATCCATTTCCTAACAAGTAGTAAGGATTGCATTAAGGCGTTCAAAACAGCGTTTGCTGGCGCTGTAAGCGCTCTAAACAGTGTTTCTGAGCATAACTTGGAGCAAAAGTGCAACTTTTGAAGAATGAACTGAAAACTCATATTTTGTTCTAAAACAGTGTTTGGATGTGATAACAAGCTGTTTTATCATGTTTGTAATGTTACACATGCATTTCCTAACAAGTAGGTAAGGCTTGCATTAAGGCGTTCAAAACAGCGTTTGCTGGCGCTGTAAGCGCTCTAAACAGTGTTTCTGAGCATAACTTGGAGCAAAAGTGCAACTTTTGAAGAATGAACTGAAAACTCATATTTTGTTCTAAAACAGTGTTTGGATGTGATAACAAGCTGTTTTATCATGTTTGTAATGTTACACATCCATTTTCTAACAAGTAGTAAGTCTTGCATTAAGGCGTTCAAAACAGCGTTTGCTGGCGTTGTAAGAGCTCTAAACAGTGTTTCTGAGCATAACTTGGAGCAAAAGTGCAACTTTTCAAGAATGAAAAGAAAACTCATATTTTGAATGAAAACAGTGTTTGGATGTGATAACAAGCTGTTTTATCATGTTTGTAATGTTACACATCCATTTTCTAACAAGTAGTAAGTCTTGCATTAAGGCGTTCAAAACAGCGTTTGCTGGCGCTGTAAGCGCTCTAAACAGTGTTTCTGAGCATAACTTGGAGCAAAAGTGCAACTTTTGAAGAATGAACTGAAAACTCATATCTCGTTCTAAAACAGTGTTTGGATGTGATAACAAGCTGTTTTATCATGTTTGTAATGTTACACATCCATTTTCTAACAAGTAGTAAGTCTTGCATTAAGGCGTTCAAAACAGCGTTTGCTGGCGCTGTAAGCGCTCTAAACAGTGTTTCTGAGCATAACTTGGAGCAAAAGTGCAACTTTTGAAGAATGAACTGAAAACTCATATTTTGTTCTAAAACAGTGTTTGGATGTGATAACAAGCTGTTTTATCATGTTTGTAATGTTACACATGCATTTCCAAACAAGTAGTAAGTCTTGTATTAAGGCGTTCAAAACAGCGTTTGCTGGCGCTGTAAGCGCTCTAAACAGTGTTTCTGAGCATAACTTGGAGCAAAAGTGCAACTTTTGAAGAATGAACTGAAAACTCATATTTTGTTCTAAAACAGTGTTTGGATGTGATAACAAGCTGTTTTATCATGTTTGTAATGTTACACATCCATTTCCTAACAAGTAGTAAGGCTTGCATTAAGGCGTTCAAAACAGCGTTTGCTGGCGTTGTAAGAGCTCTAAACAGTGTTTCTGAGCATAACTTGTGGCAAAAGTGCAACTTTTGAAGAATGAAAAGAAAACTCATATTTTGAATGAAAACAGTGTTTGGATGTGATAACAAGCTGTTTTATCATGTTTGTAATGTTACACATCCATTTTCTAACAAGTAGTAAGTCTTGCATTAAGGCGTTCAAAACAGCGTTTGCTGGCGCTGTAAGCGCTCTAAACAGTGTTTCTGAGCATAACTTGGAGCAAAAGTGCAACTTTTGAAGAATGAACTGAAAACTCATATTTTGTTCTAAAACAGTGTTTGGATGTGATAACAAGCTGTTTTATCATGTTTGTAATGTTACACATGCATTTCCTAACAAGTAGGTAAGGCTTGCATTAAGGCGTTCAAAACAGCGTTTGCTGGCGCTGTAAGCGCTCTAAACAGTGTTTCTGAGCATAACTTGGAGCAAAAGTGCAACTTTTGAAGAATGAACTGAAAACTCATATTTTGTTCTAAAACAGTGTTTGGATGTGATAACAAGCTGTTTTATCATGTTTGTAATGTTACACATCCATTTCCTAACAAGTAGTAAGGCTTGCATTAAGGCGTTCAAAACAGCGTTTGCTGGCGCTGTAAGCGCTCTAAACAGTGTTTCTGAGCATAACTTGGAGCAAAAGTGCAACTTTTGAAGAATGAACTGAAAACTCATATTTTGTTCTAAAACAGTGTTTGGATGTGATAACAAGCTGTTTTATCATGTTTGTAATGTTACACATGCATTTCCTAACAAGTAGGTAAGGCTTGCATTAAGGCGTTCAAAACAGCGTTTGCTGGCGTTGTAAGAGCTCTAAACAGTGTTTCTGAGCATAACTTGTGGCAAAAGTGCAACTTTTGAAGAATGAAAAGAAAACTCATATTTTGAATGAAAACAGTGTTTGGATGTGATAACAAGCTGTTTTATCATGTTTGTAATGTTACACATCCATTTTCTAACAAGTAGTAAGTCTTGCATTAAGGCGTTCAAAACAGCGTTTGCTGGCGCTGTAAGCGCTCTAAACAGTGTTTCTGAGCATAACTTGGAGCAAAAGTGCAACTTTTGAAGAATGAACTGAAAACTCATATTTTGTTCTAAAACAGTGTTTGGATGTGATAACAAGCTGTTTTATCATGTTTGTAATGTTACACATGCATTTCCTAACAAGTAGGTAAGGCTTGCATTAAGGCGTTCAAAACAGCGTTTGCTGGCGCTGTAAGCGCTCTAAACAGTGTTTCTGAGCATAACTTGGAGCAAAAGTGCAACTTTTGAAGAATGAACTGAAAACTCATATTTTGTTCTAAAACAGTGTTTGGATGTGATAACAAGCAGTTTTATCATGTTTGTAATGTTACACATCCATTTCCTAACAAGTAGTAAGGCTTGCATTAAGGCGTTCAAAACAGCGTTTGCTGGCGCTGTAAGCGCTCTAAACAGTGTTTCTGAGCATAACTTGGAGCAAAAGTGCAACTTTTGAAGAATGAACTGAAAACTCATATTTTGTTCTAAAACAGTGTTTGGATGTGATAACAAGCTGTTTTATCATGTTTGTAATGTTACACATGCATTTCCTAACAAGTAGGTAAGGCTTGCATTAAGGCGTTCAAAACAGCGTTTGCTGGCGCTGTAAGCGCTCTAAACAGTGTTTCTGAGCATAACTTGGAGCAAAAGTGCAACTTTTGAAGAATGAACTGAAAACTCATATTTTGTTCCAAAACAGTGTTTGGATGTGATAACAAGCTGTTTTATCATGTTTGTAATGTTACACATCCATTTCCTAACAAGTAGTAAGGCTTGCATTAAGGCGTTCAAAACAGCGTTTGCTGGCGCTGTAAGCGCTCTAAACAGTGTTTCTGAGCATAACTTGGAGCAAAAGTGCAACTTTTGAAGAATGAACTGAAAACTCATATTTTGTTCTAAAACAGTGTTTGGATGTGATAACAAGCTGTTTTATCATGTTTGTAATGTTACACATCCATTTTCTAACAAGTAGTAAGTCTTGCATTAAGGCGTTCAAAACAGCGTTTGCTGGCGTTGTAAGAGCTCTAAACAGTGTTTCTGAGCATAACTTGGGGCAAAAGTGCAACTTTTCAAGAATGAAAAGAAAACTCATATTTTGAATGAAAACAGTGTTTGGATGTGATAACAAGCTGTTTTATCATGTTTGTAATGTTACACATCCATTTTCTAACAAGTAGTAAGTCTTGCATTAAGGCGTTCAAAACAGCGTTTGCTGGCGCTGTAAGCGCTCTAAACAGTGTTTCTGAGCATAACTTGGAGCAAAAGTGCAACTTTTGAAGAATGAACTGAAAACTCATATTTTGTTCTAAAACAGTGTTTGGATGTGATAACAAGCTGTTTTATCATGTTTGTAATGTTACACATGCATTTCCAAACAAGTAGTAAGTCTTGTATTAAGGCGTTCAAAACAGCGTTTGCTGGCGCTGTAAGCGCTCTAAACAGTGTTTCTGAGCATAACTTGGAGCAAAAGTGCAACTTTTGAAGAATGAACTGAAAACTCATATTTTGTTCTAAAACAGTGTTTGGATGTGATAACAAGCTGTTTTATCATGTTTGTAATGTTACACATCCATTTCCTAACAAGTAGTAAGGCTTGCATTAAGGCGTTCAAAACAGCGTTTGCTGGCGTTGTAAGAGCTCTAAACAGTGTTTCTGAGCATAACTTGTGGCAAAAGTGCAACTTTTGAAGAATGAAAAGAAAACTCATATTTTGAATGAAAACAGTGTTTGGATGTGATAACAAGCTGTTTTATCATGTTTGTAATGTTACACATCCATTTTCTAACAAGTAGTAAGTCTTGCATTAAGGCGTTCAAAACAGCGTTTGCTGGCGCTGTAAGCGCTCTAAACAGTGTTTCTGAGCATAACTTGGAGCAAAAGTGCAACTTTTGAAGAATGAACTGAAAACTCATATTTTGTTCTAAAACAGTGTTTGGATGTGATAACAAGCTGTTTTATCATGTTTGTAATGTTACACATGCATTTCCTAACAAGTAGGTAAGGCTTGCATTAAGGCGTTCAAAACAGCGTTTGCTGGCGCTGTAAGCGCTCTAAACAGTGTTTCTGAGCATAACTTGGAGCAAAAGTGCAACTTTTGAAGAATGAACTGAAAACTCATATTTTGTTCTAAAACAGTGTTTGGATGTGATAACAAGCTGTTTTATCATGTTTGTAATGTTACACATCCATTTCCTAACAAGTAGTAAGGATTGCATTAAGGCGTTCAAAACAGCGTTTGCTGGCGCTGTAAGCGCTCTAAACAGTGTTTCTGAGCATAACTTGGAGCAAAAGTGCAACTTTTGAAGAATGAACTGAAAACTCATATTTTGTTCTAAAACAGTGTTTGGATGTGATAACAAGCTGTTTTATCATGTTTGTAATGTTACACATGCATTTCCTAACAAGTAGGTAAGGCTTGCATTAAGGCGTTCAAAACAGCGTTTGCTGGCGCTGTAAGCGCTCTAAACAGTGTTTCTGAGCATAACTTGGAGCAAAAGTGCAACTTTTGAAGAATGAACTGAAAACTCATATTTTGTTCCAAAACAGTGTTTGGATGTGATAACAAGCTGTTTTATCATGTTTGTAATGTTACACATCCATTTCCTAACAAGTAGTAAGGCTTGCATTAAGGCGTTCAAAACAGCGTTTGCTGGCGCTGTAAGCGCTCTAAACAGTGTTTCTGAGCATAACTTGGAGCAAAAGTGCAACTTTTGAAGAATGAACTGAAAACTCATATTTTGTTCTAAAACAGTGTTTGGATGTGATAACAAGCTGTTTTATCATGTTTGTAATGTTACACATGCATTTCCTAACAAGTAGGTAAGGCTTGCATTAAGGCGTTCAAAACAGCGTTTGCTGGCGCTGTAAGCGCTCTAAACAGTGTTTCTGAGCATAACTTGGAGCAAAAGTGCAACTTTTGAAGAATGAACTGAAAACTCATATTTTGTTCTAAAACAGTGTTTGGATGTGATAACAAGCTGTTTTATCATGTTTGTAATGTTACACATCCATTTCCTAACAAGTAGTAAGGCTTGCATTAAGGCGTTCAAAACAGCGTTTGCTGGCGCTGTAAGCGCTCTAAACAGTGTTTCTGAGCATAACTTGGAGCAAAAGTGCAACTTTTGAAGAATGAACTGAAAACTCATATTTTGTTCTAAAACAGTGTTTGGATGTGATAACAAGCTGTTTTATCATGTTTGTAATGTTACACATCCATTTTCTAACAAGTAGTAAGTCTTGCATTAAGGCGTTCAAAACAGCGTTTGCTGGCGTTGTAAGAGCTCTAAACAGTGTTTCTGAGCATAACTTGGGGCAAAAGTGCAACTTTTCAAGAATGAAAAGAAAACTCATATTTTGAATGAAAACAGTGTTTGGATGTGATAACAAGCTGTTTTATCATGTTTGTAATGTTACACATCCATTTCCTAACAAGTAGTAAGGCTTGCATTAAGGCGTTCAAAACAGCGTTTGCTGGCGCTGTAAGCGCTCTAAACAGTGTTTCTGAGCATAACTTGGAGCAAAAGTGCAACTTTTGAAGAATGAACTGAAAACTCATATTTTGTTCTAAAACAGTGTTTGGATGTGATAACAAGCTGTTTTATCATGTTTGTAATGTTACACATGCATTTCCTAACAAGTAGGTAAGGCTTGCATTAAGGCGTTCAAAACAGCGTTTGCTGGCGCTGTAAGCGCTCTAAACAGTGTTTCTGAGCATAACTTGGAGCAAAAGTGCAACTTTTGAAGAATGAACTGAAAACTCATATTTTGTTCTAAAACAGTGTTTGGATGTGATAACAAGCTGTTTTATCATGTTTGTAATGTTACACATCCATTTCCTAACAAGTAGTAAGGCTTGCATTAAGGCGTTCAAAACAGCGTTTGCTGGCGCTGTAAGCGCTCTAAACAGTGTTTCTGAGCATAACTTGGAGCAAAAGTGCAACTTTTGAAGAATGAACTGAAAACTCATATTTTGTTCTAAAACAGTGTTTGGATGTGATAACAAGCTGTTTTATCATGTTTGTAATGTTACACATCCATTTTCTAACAAGTAGTAAGTCTTGCATTAAGGCGTTCAAAACAGCGTTTGCTGGCGTTGTAAGAGCTCTAAACAGTGTTTCTGAGCATAACTTGGGGCAAAAGTGCAACTTTTCAAGAATGAAAAGAAAACTCATATTTTGAATGAAAACAGTGTTTGGATGTGATAACAAGCTGTTTTATCATGTTTGTAATGTTACACATCCATTTTCTAACAAGTAGTAAGTCTTGCATTAAGGCGTTCAAAACAGCGTTTGCTGGCGCTGTAAGCGCTCTAAACAGTGTTTCTGAGCATAACTTGGAGCAAAAGTGCAACTTTTGAAGAATGAACTGAAAACTCATATTTTGTTCTAAAACAGTGTTTGGATGTGATAACAAGCTGTTTTATCATGTTTGTAATGTTACACATGCATTTCCAAACAAGTAGTAAGTCTTGTATTAAGGCGTTCAAAACAGCGTTTGCTGGCGCTGTAAGCGCTCTAAACAGTGTTTCTGAGCATAACTTGGAGCAAAAGTGCAACTTTTGAAGAATGAACTGAAAACTCATATTTTGTTCTAAAACAGTGTTTGGATGTGATAACAAGCTGTTTTATCATGTTTGTAATGTTACACATCCATTTCCTAACAAGTAGTAAGGCTTGCATTAAGGCGTTCAAAACAGCGTTTGCTGGCGTTGTAAGAGCTCTAAACAGTGTTTCTGAGCATAACTTGTGGCAAAAGTGCAACTTTTGAAGAATGAAAAGAAAACTCATATTTTGAATGAAAACAGTGTTTGGATGTGATAACAAGCTGTTTTATCATGTTTGTAATGTTACACATCCATTTTCTAACAAGTAGTAAGTCTTGCATTAAGGCGTTCAAAACAGCGTTTGCTGGCGCTGTAAGCGCTCTAAACAGTGTTTCTGAGCATAACTTGGAGCAAAAGTGCAACTTTTGAAGAATGAACTGAAAACTCATATTTTGTTCTAAAACAGTGTTTGGATGTGATAACAAGCTGTTTTATCATGTTTGTAATGTTACACATGCATTTCCTAACAAGTAGGTAAGGCTTGCATTAAGGCGTTCAAAACAGCGTTTGCTGGCGCTGTAAGCGCTCTAAACAGTGTTTCTGAGCATAACTTGGAGCAAAAGTGCAACTTTTGAAGAATGAACTGAAAACTCATATTTTGTTCTAAAACAGTGTTTGGATGTGATAACAAGCTGTTTTATCATGTTTGTAATGTTACACATCCATTTCCTAACAAGTAGTAAGGCTTGCATTAAGGCGTTCAAAACAGCGTTTGCTGGCGCTGTAAGCGCTCTAAACAGTGTTTCTGAGCATAACTTGGAGCAAAAGTGCAACTTTTGAAGAATGAACTGAAAACTCATATTTTGTTCTAAAACAGTGTTTGGATGTGATAACAAGCTGTTTTATCATGTTTGTAATGTTACACATGCATTTCCTAACAAGTAGGTAAGGCTTGCATTAAGGCGTTCAAAACAGCGTTTGCTGGCGCTGTAAGCGCTCTAAACAGTGTTTCTGAGCATAACTTGGAGCAAAAGTGCAACTTTTGAAGAATGAACTGAAAACTCATATTTTGTTCCAAAACAGTGTTTGGATGTGATAACAAGCTGTTTTATCATGTTTGTAATGTTACACATCCATTTCCTAACAAGTAGGTAAGGCTTGCATTAAGGCGTTCAAAACAGCGTTTGCTGGCGCTGTAAGCGCTCTAAACAGTGTTTCTGAGCATAACTTGGAGCAAAAGTGCAACTTTTGAAGAATGAACTGAAAACTCATATTTTGTTCTAAAACAGTGTTTGGATGTGATAACAAGCTGTTTTATCATGTTTGTAATGTTACACATCCATTTCCTAACAAGTAGTAAGGCTTGCATTAAGGCGTTCAAAACAGCGTTTGCTGGCGCTGTAAGCGCTCTAAACAGTGTTTCTGAGCATAACTTGGAGCAAAAGTGCAACTTTTGAAGAATGAACTGAAAACTCATATTTTGTTCTAAAACAGTGTTTGGATGTGATAACAAGCTGTTTTATCATGTTTGTAATGTTACACATGCATTTCCTAACAAGTAGGTAAGGCTTGCATTAAGGCGTTCAAAACAGCGTTTGCTGGCGCTGTAAGCGCTCTAAACAGTGTTTCTGAGCATAACTTGGAGCAAAAGTGCAACTTTTGAAGAATGAACTGAAAACTCATATTTTGTTCCAAAACAGTGTTTGGATGTGATAACAAGCTGTTTTATCATGTTTGTAATGTTACACATCCATTTCCTAACAAGTAGTAAGGCTTGCATTAAGGCGTTCAAAACAGCGTTTGCTGGCGCTGTAAGCGCTCTAAACAGTGTTTCTGAGCATAACTTGGAGCAAAAGTGCAACTTTTGAAGAATGAACTGAAAACTCATATTTTGTTCTAAAACAGTGTTTGGATGTGATAACAAGCTGTTTTATCATGTTTGTAATGTTACACATGCATTTCCTAACAAGTAGGTAAGGCTTGCATTAAGGCGTTCAAAACAGCGTTTGCTGGCGCTGTAAGCGCTCTAAACAGTGTTTCTGAGCATAACTTGGAGCAAAAGTGCAACTTTTGAAGAATGAACTGAAAACTCATATTTTGTTCTAAAACAGTGTTTGGATGTGATAACAAGCTGTTTTATCATGTTTGTAATGTTACACATGCATTTCCTAACAAGTAGGTAAGGCTTGCATTAAGGCGTTCAAAACAGCATTTGCTGGCGTTGTAAGAGCTCTAAACAGTGTTTCTGAGCATAACTTGTGGCAAAAGTGCAACTTTTGAAGAATGAAAAGAAAACTCATATTTTGAATGAAAACAGTGTTTGGATGTGATAACAAGCTGTTTTATCATGTTTGTAATGTTACACATCCATTTTCTAACAAGTAGTAAGTCTTGCATTAAGGCGTTCAAAACAGCGTTTGCTGGCGCTGTAAGCGCTCTAAACAGTGTTTCTGAGCATAACTTGGAGCAAAAGTGCAACTTTTGAAGAATGAACTGAAAACTCATATTTTGTTCTAAAACAGTGTTTGGATGTGATAACAAGCTGTTTTATCATGTTTGTAATGTTACACATGCATTTCCTAACAAGTAGGTAAGGCTTGCATTAAGGCGTTCAAAACAGCGTTTGCTGGCGCTGTAAGCGCTCTAAACAGTGTTTCTGAGCATAACTTGGAGCAAAAGTGCAACTTTTGAAGAATGAACTGAAAACTCATATTTTGTTCTAAAACAGTGTTTGGATGTGATAACAAGCTGTTTTATCATGTTTGTAATGTTACACATCCATTTCCTAACAAGTAGTAAGGCTTGCATTAAGGCGTTCAAAACAGCG
The DNA here is from genome assembly GCF_052324685.1 of Brachyhypopomus gauderio. Classification (NCBI taxonomy): domain Eukaryota; kingdom Metazoa; phylum Chordata; class Actinopteri; order Gymnotiformes; family Hypopomidae; genus Brachyhypopomus; species Brachyhypopomus gauderio. Next base: position 20,149 of record NW_027507636.1, read on the forward strand.
TTTGCTGGCGCTGTAAGCGCTCTAAACAGTGTTTCTGAGCATAACTTGGAGCAAAAGTGCAACTTTTGAAGAATGAACTGAAAACTCATATTTTGTTCTAAAACAGTGTTTGGATGTGATAACAAGCTGTTTTATCATGTTTGTAATGTTACACATGCATTTCCTAACAAGTAGGTAAGGCTTGCATTAAGGCGTTCAAAACAGCGTTTGCTGGCGCTGTAAGCGCTCTAAACAGTGTTTCTGAGCATAACTTGGAGCAAAAGTGCAACTTTTGAAGAATGAACTGAAAACTCATATTTTGTTCTAAAACAGTGTTTGGATGTGATAACAAGCTGTTTTATCATGTTTGTAATGTTACACATGCATTTCCTAACAAGTAGGTAAGGCTTGCATTAAGGCGTTCAAAACAGCGTTTGCTGGCGCTGTAAGCGCTCTAAACAGTGTTTCTGAGCATAACTTGGAGCAAAAGTGCAACTTTTGAAGAATGAACTGAAAACTCATATTTTGTTCCAAAACAGTGTTTGGATGTGATAACAAGCTGTTTTATCATGTTTGTAATGTTACACATCCATTTCCTAACAAGTAGTAAGGCTTGCATTAAGGCGTTCAAAACAGCGTTTGCTGGCGCTGTAAGCGCTCTAAACAGTGTTTCTGAGCATAACTTGGAGCAAAAGTGCAACTTTTGAAGAATGAACTGAAAACTCATATTTTGTTCTAAAACAGTGTTTGGATGTGATAACAAGCTGTTTTATCATGTTTGTAATGTTACACATGCATTTCCTAACAAGTAGGTAAGGCTTGCATTAAGGCGTTCAAAACAGCGTTTGCTGGCGCTGTAAGCGCTCTAAACAGTGTTTCTGAGCATAACTTGGAGCAAAAGTGCAACTTTTGAAGAATGAACTGAAAACTCATATTTTGTTCTAAAACAGTGTTTGGATGTGATAACAAGCTGTTTTATCATGTTTGTAATGTTACACATCCATTTCCTAACAAGTAGTAAGGCTTGCATTAAGGCGTTCAAAACAGCGTTTGCTGGCGTTGTAAGAGCTCTAAACAGTGTTTCTGAGCATAACTTGTGGCAAAAGTGCAACTTTTGAAGAATGAAAAGAAAACTCATATTTTGAATGAAAACAGTGTTTGGATGTGATAACAAGCTGTTTTATCATGTTTGTAATGTTACACATCCATTTTCTAACAAGTAGTAAGTCTTGCATTAAGGCGTTCAAAACAGCGTTTGCTGGCGCTGTAAGCGCTCTAAACAGTGTTTCTGAGCATAACTTGGAGCAAAAGTGCAACTTTTGAAGAATGAACTGAAAACTCATATTTTGTTCTAAAACAGTGTTTGGATGTGATAACAAGCTGTTTTATCATGTTTGTAATGTTACACATGCATTTCCTAACAAGTAGGTAAGGCTTCCATTAAGGCGTTCAAAACAGCGTTTGCTGGCGCTGTAAGCGCTCTAAACAGTGTTTCTGAGCATAACTTGGAGCAAAAGTGCAACTTTTGAAGAATGAACTGAAAACTCATATTTTGTTCTAAAACAGTGTTTGGATGTGATAACAAGCTGTTTTATCATGTTTGTAATGTTACACATGCATTTCCTAACAAGTAGGTAAGGCTTGCATTAAGGCGTTCAAAACAGCGTTTGCTGGCGTTGTAAGAGCTCTAAACAGTGTTTCTGAGCATAACTTGTGGCAAAAGTGCAACTTTTGAAGAATGAAAAGAAAACTCATATTTTGAATGAAAACAGTGTTTGGATGTGATAACAAGCTGTTTTATCATGTTTGTAATGTTACACATCCATTTTCTAACAAGTAGTAAGTCTTGCATTAAGGCGTTCAAAACAGCGTTTGCTGGCGCTGTAAGCGCTCTAAACAGTGTTTCTGAGCATAACTTGGAGCAAAAGTGCAACTTTTGAAGAATGAACTGAAAACTCATATTTTGTTCTAAAACAGTGTTTGGATGTGATAACAAGCTGTTTTATCATGTTTGTAATGTTACACATGCATTTCCTAACAAGTAGGTAAGGCTTGCATTAAGGCGTTCAAAACCAGCGTTTGCTGGCGCTGTAAGCGCTCTAAACAGTGTTTCTGAGCATAACTTGGAGCAAAAGTGCAACTTTTGAAGAATGAACTGAAAACTCATATTTTGTTCTAAAACAGTGTTTGGATGTGATAACAAGCTGTTTTATCATGTTTGTAATGTTACACATCCATTTCCTAACAAGTAGTAAGGCTTGCATTAAGGCGTTCAAAACAGCGTTTGCTGGCGCTGTAAGCGCTCTAAAACAGTGTTTCTGAGCATAACTTGGAGCAAAAGTGCAACTTTTGAAGAATGAACTGAAAACTCATATTTTGTTCTAAAACAGTGTTTGGATGTGATAACAAGCTGTTTTATCATGTTTGTAATGTTACACATGCATTTCCTAACAAGTAGGTAAGGCTTGCATTAAGGCGTTCAAAACAGCGTTTGCTGGCGCTGTAAGCGCTCTACAACAGTGTTTTCTGAGCATAACTTGGAGCAAAAGTGCAACTTTTGAAGAATGAACTGAAAACTCATATTTTGTTCTAAAACAGTGTTTGGATGTGATAACAAGCTGTTTTATCATGTTTGTAATGTTACACATGCATTTCCTAACAAGTAGGTAAGGCTTGCATTAACACTAGAGCTCCTGGGAATTCAGGATTCTGAGGACATCACCCCTCCTTCTTCTCCTTCTTGCCAGCAATTAGCAAAGCCAAACATCACCCTTTATTATGTTAATTCACAGAGCAAGACTGAGGCAGCAGCCTCACCCAGAAAGTCTCTGATCACAGAGATCACAGATCACAGATCACAAACAAACCCAGAAACACAAATGCTTCTATCAAATGCTTCTAACACAAATATAGATAGATAGATAGATAGATAGATAGATAGATAGATAGAGAGGTAGTATAAGAAATGTACAAAGAGGCAAGATTCAAGCCTGCTGTTTAGATCACAACATTTATCAGTGATGCAGTGATGCAACGCGACCATGCTAATTTTCGCTAGCAATGATATGGATTTCCTATATAACATTAGCAATCAAGCTAATTGCAACCATATGAATTTCTTAGCTTTTCATACGGCGAATTCAACGCGGAAACAGAAAGTGTTTGATTACAACAAATATTATATAGTATAGTATATGAAATATACAAAGAGCAAGATTCAAACATTTTTATTTATTTTTATTGTTTGACGGGACTCATTAGAGAAACTGTCGTCTCTACGTGCGATTGAATTGTAACTTTTGAAACACGAGTCTACAAATTTTCTGCCGTTTTGTTGTAGTATCGGTAACATACAGTCTGCTTGTAACTTCAACTTTTTCGTGAAGTATCACGTTTAGTGTTTTGGTCATATGAGCTTGGGGGTGAGCCAGCTTGTGCTTTGGCAGGCGTATGAGCTGGGGGTGAGCTGCTTCCACCGCATTACCAAGACAATGGGCGTTAATCCCTTCACAGCAGGGGAGTGGGCTACATGGACCCCACCAAGCACCTGTGAAATTTTTCGCTTCTCTAGGAGCTCTAGTGTTAAGGCGTTCAAAACAGCGTTTGCTGGCGCTGTAAGCGCTCTAAACAGTGTTTCTGAGCATAACTTGGAGCAAAAGTGCAACTTTTGAAGAATGAACTGAAAACTCATATTTTGTTCCAAAAACAGTGTTTGGATGTGATAACAAGCTGTTTTATCATGTTTGTAATGTTACACATCCATTTCCTAACAAGTAGTAAGGCTTGCATTAAGGCGTTCAAAAACAGCGTTTGCTGGCGCTGTAAGCGCTCTAAACAGTGTTTCTGAGCATAACTTGGAGCAAAAGTGCAACTTTTGAAGAATGAACTGAAAACTCATATTTTGTTCTAAAACAGTGTTTGGATGTGATAACAAGCTGTTTTATCATGTTTGTAATGTTACACATGCATTTCCTAACAAGTAGGTAAGGCTTGCATTAAGGCGTTCAAAACAGCGTTTGCTGGCGCTGTAAGCGCTCTAAACAGTGTTTCTGAGCATAACTTGGAGCAAAAGTGCAACTTTTGAAGAATGAACTGAAAACTCATATTTTGTTCTAAAACAGTGTTTGGATGTGATAACAAGCTGTTTTATCATGTTTGTAATGTTACACATCCATTTCCCTAACAAGTAGTAAGGCTTGCATTAAGGCGTTCAAAACAGCGTTTGCTGGCGTTGTAAGAGCTCTAAACAGTGTTTCTGAGCATAACTTGTGGCAAAAGTGCAACTTTTGAAGAATGAAAAGAAAACTCATATTTTGAATGAAAACAGTGTTTGGATGTGATAACAAGCTGTTTTATCATGTTTTGTAATGTTACACATCCATTTTCTAACAAGTAGTAAGTCTTGCATTAAGGCGTTCAAAACAGCGTTTGCTGGCGCTGTAAGCGCTCTAAACAGTGTTTCTGAGCATAACTTGGAGCAAAAGTGCAACTTTTGAAGAATGAACTGAAAACTCATATTTTGTTCTAAAACAGTGTTTGGATGTGATAACAAGCTGTTTTATCATGTTTGTAATGTTACACATGCATTTCCTAACAAGTAGGTAAGGCTTGCATTAAGGCGTTCAAAACAGCGTTTGCTGGCGCTGTAAGCGCTCTAAACAGTGTTTCTGAGCATAACTTGGAGCAAAAGTGCAACTTTTGAAGAATGAACTGAAAACTCATATTTTGTTCTAAAACAGTGTTTGGATGTGATAACAAGCTGTTTTATCATGTTGTAATGTTACACATCCATTTTCTAACAAGTAGTAAGTCTTGCATTAAGGCGTTCAAAACAGCGTTTGCTGGCGTTGTAAGAGCTCTAAACAGTGTTTCTGAGCATAACTTGGGGCAAAAGTGCAACTTTTCAAGAATGAAAAGAAAACTCATATTTTGAATGAAAAACAGTGTTTGGATGTGATAACAAGCTGTTTTATCATGTTTGTAATGTTACACATCCCATTTTCTAACAAGTAGTAAGTCTTGCATTAAGGCGTTCAAAACAGCGTTTGCTGGCGCTGTAAGCGCTCTAAACAGTGTTTCTGAGCATAACTTGGAGCAAAAGTGCAACTTTTGAAGAATGAACTGAAAACTCATATTTTGTTCTAAAACAGTGTTTGGATGTGATAACAAGCTGTTTTATCATGTTTGTAATGTTACACATGCATTTCCAAACAAGTAGTAAGTCTTGTATTAAGAGCGTTCAAAACAGCGTTTGCTGGCGCTGTAAGCGCTCTAAACAGTGTTTCTGAGCATAACTTGGAGAAAAAAGTGCAACTTTTGAAGAATGAACTGAAAACTCATATTTTGTTCTAAAACAGTGTTTGGATGTGATAACAAGCTGTTTTATCATGTTTGTAATGTTACACATCCATTTCCTAACAAGTAGTAAGGCTTGCATTAAGGCGTTCAAAACAGCGTTTGCTGGCGTTGTAAGAGCTCTAAACAGTGTTTCTGAGCATAACTTGTGGCAAAAGTGCAACTTTTGAAGAATGAAAAGAAAACTCATATTTTGAATGAAAACAGTGTTTGGATGTGATAACAAGCTGTTTTATCATGTTTGTAATGTTACACATCCATTTTCTAACAAGTAGTAAGTCTTGCATTAAGGCGTTCAAAACAGCGTTTGCTGGCGCTGTAAAGCGCTCTAAACAGTGTTTCTGAGCATAACTTGGAGCAAAAGTGCAACTTTTGAAGAATGAACTGAAAACTCATATTTTGTTCTAAAACAGTGTTTGGATGTGATAACAAGCTGTTTTATCATGTTTGTAATGTTACACATGCATTTCCTAACAAGTAGGTAAGGCTTGCATTAAGGCGTTCAAAACAGCGTTTGCTGGCGCTGTAAGCGCTCTAAACAGTGTTTCTGAGCATAACTTGGAGCAAAAGTGCAACTTTTGAAGAATGAACTGAAAACTCATATTTTGTTCTAAAACAGTGTTTGGATGTGATAACAAGCTGTTTTATCATGTTTGTAATGTTTACACATCCATTTCCTAACAAGTAGTAAGGCTTGCATTAAGGCGTTCAAAACAGCGTTGCTGGCGCTGTAAGCGCTCTAAACAGTGTTTCTGAGCATAACTTGGAGCAAAAGTGCAACTTTTGAAGAATGAACTGAAAAACTCATATTTTGTTCTAAAACAGTGTTTGGATGTGATAACAAGCTGTTTTATCATGTTTGTAATGTTACACATGCATTTCCTAACAAGTAGGTAAAGGCTTGCATTAAGGCGTTCAAAACAGCGTTTGCTGGCGCTGTAAGCGCTCTAAACAGTGTTTCTGAGCATAACTTGGAGCAAAAGTGCAACTTTTGAAGAATGAACTGAAAACTCATATTTTGTTCTAAAACAGTGTTTGGATGTGATAACAAGCTGTTTTATCATGTTTGTAATGTTACACATGCATTTCCTAACAAGTAGGTAAGGCTTGCATTAAGGCGTTCAAAACAGCGTTTTGCTGGCGTTGTAAGAGCTCTAAACAGTGTTTCTGAGCATAACTTGTGCAAAAGTGCAACTTTTGAAGAATGAAAAAGAAAACTCATATTTTGAATGAAAACAAGTGTTTTGGATGTGATAACAAGCTGTTTTATCATGTTTGTAATGTTACACATCCATTTTCTAACAAGTAGTAAGTCTTGCATTAAGGCGTTCAAAACAGCGTTTGCTGGCGCTGTAAGCGCTCTAAACAGTGTTTCTGAGCATAACTTGAGCAAAAGTGCAACTTTTGAAGAATGAACTGAAAACTCATATTTTGTTCTAAAACAGTGTTTGGATGTGATAACAAGCTGTTTTTATCATGTTTGTAATGTTACACATCCATTGTCCTAACAAGTAGTAAGGCTTGCATTAAGGCGTTCAAAACAGCGTTTGCTGGCGCTGTAAGCGCTCTAAACAGTGTTTCTGAGCATAACTTGGAGCAAAAGTGCAACTTTTGAAGAATGAACTGAAAACTCATATTTTGTTCTAAAACAGTGTTTGGATGTGATAACAAGCTGTTTTTATCATGTTTGTAATGTTACACATGCATTTCCTAACAAGTAGGTAAGGCTTGCATTAAGGCGTTCAAAACAGCGTTTGCTGGCGTTGTAAGAGCTCTAAACAGTGTTTCTGAGCATAACTTGTGGCAAAAGTGCAACTTTTGAAGAATGAAAAGAAAACTCATATTTTGAATGAAAACAGTGTTTGGATGTGATAACAAGCTGTTTTATCATGTTTGTAATGTTACACATGCATTTTCTAACAAGTAGTAAGTCTTGCATTAAGGCGTTCAAAACAGCGTTTGCTGGCGCTGTAAGCGCTCTAAACAGTGTTCTCTGAGCATAACTTGGAGCAAAAGTGCAACTTTGAAGAATGAACTGAAAACTCATATTTTGTTCTAAAACAGTGTTTTGGATGTGATAACAAGCTGTTTTATCATGGTTTGTAATGTTACACATGCATTTCCAACAAGTAGTAAGTCTTGTATATAAGGCGTTCAAAACAGCGTTTGCTGGCGCTGTAAGCGCTCTAAACAGTGTTTCTGAGCAGTAAACTTGGAGCAAAAGTGCAACTTTTGAAGAATGAACTGAAAACTCATATTTTGTTCTAAAACAGTGTTTGGATGTGATAACAAGCCTGTTTTATCATGTTTGTAATGTTACACATCCATTTCCTAACAAGTAGTAAGGCTTGCATTAAGGCGTTCAAAACAGCGTTTGCTGGCGTTGTAAGAGCTCTAAA
>NW_027507637.1:5000-10000 GCF_052324685.1 Brachyhypopomus gauderio
TAAGTCCTGTTTGCTTTACACTTGAACTTAGAGGAGGAACGGCAGACGCACGCACGCACGCACGAAGAGTCCAGGTTTTGGAAAGAGGCTGAGAGGAGGAGGAGTGATCTTCTCTCGTCTTTCTCACCCTTTTCTCATCTTTTCCATCCTTTTCTTTCATCAGTTGTTCAGTCACTTTAAAATTAGAACACTAGCGTTCTGGGATTTTCTGGCACGTTCACAGTTCGGCCCACGCCGTGCACTCTCTCCTCCGCCCTCTCTCCTCCACCCTTTCTCTCTCTTCCACCCTCTCTCTCTCCTCCGCCCTCTCTCACACCTTGTAGTAGATGTTGGCGGGGCTCTGGGGAGGCATCTCCTGGACGATGTAGACCGGGTGCCCGTAGTCGCTGCTGACCTTCTCGTAGTGCGGGCAGTAGTTGTTCTCCGTGGTCCGCAGAGGAATGATGATGTCACTGGGCTCTGAGCCCGCCTGGGTCGAGCACTTGGGCGTGGCCAGGGTGCTGAGTGACAGCGTGGGCCCGCCCCTCGGCTGCGAGTGCTTGCGGGTCCTCTTACGCAGCTTGATGAGCAGGACGATGAGGATGATGATGATGAGGAGGAAGACGACACAGCCGGCACTGATGGAGGCGAAGAGTGCAGGCTTGGAGCCGAAGATGCCCTCCATGGAGTCCAGACTGCCCTGATTCCTCGTGCCTGAGAGAGAGACAGACGGGTGGGGATATATGGAGACAGGTGGGGAGAGAGACAGGTGGGGAGGGAGATATTAAGTGTATAGTTTTACCGTTCATGACACAAGTCCACACAAGCTGATGCTGTGTCCGGTCATATAACTGACTCAGACTGACCCAGACTGGCGCAGACCGACTCAAACCGGCGCAGACTGACCCAGACCAACTCAGACTGACACAGACTGACCCAGACCGACTCAGACTGGCGTAGACTGACTCAGACTGACGCAGACTGACCCAGACCGACTCAGATTGACCCAGACCAACTCGGACTGACCCAGACCGACCCAGACCGACCCAGACTGACCTAGACCGACGCAGACTGACTCAGACTGATCCAGACCGACTCAGAGCGACGTAGACTGACTCAGACTGACCCAGACCGGCACAGACTGACCCAGACCGACTCAGATTGACCCAGACCAACTCAGACTGACACGGACTGACCCAGGCCGATTCAGACCGACCCAGACTGACCCAGACCGACTCAGACTAGCTAACTCCTGCTCTTTCTCTCCCTCTTTCTCCCCCCTCTTTTCTTTTTTCTGCCCCCCACCTACACCATGATGAAGTCTGGACCTCCTTTGGGTTAATAACTGCTAGTACGTGATGGAATCATGCTACATTACTTCACTTTCCACACACACACACACACACACACACACACACACACACACGCACACACACACGCACACACGCAGTGGGTTATTGTAATCTGGTCATAATGGAGCGTGACGTGCAGGGAGGGTGAATCTGATTGGACAGAGTTATTGAAGTTATGAACAAAATAGTTTTACTACTCAAAAGAGGGCAATGGCTATTCTGAGAAGGAATGTGTGTGTGTGTGTGTGTGTGTGTGTGTGTGTGTGTGTGTGTGTGTGTGTGTGTGTGTGTGTGTGTGTGTGTGGGTGGATGGATGGGTGGTCATGTTTGTAGCTCTGTGTGGAGACAAAGTGAAATAGCTTGTCGTCGCGGGTTTTTCCTTTAAAAGGAGAATAACCCAGATTTCATTTTCAGAAAAACAGGATTTCAAAAAATTACAATACTGTGGAGAAGTGAGCCCAAGTTTGTAGGGCATGAATGTTGTAAACTGAGTGTGACACACTAATCATCTACTAGTCTACTAAACTCAAAGCACCTGCACAGATTTCCCCAGGTGTCATTAAATTGATTCAGTTTGGTTCAGTTGTTTCAGTTTGGTTCAATATGGGGAAGACTGCTATACAGTTGCTAACAACTGACCAGAAGACCATCTTTTATACCCTCCATAAGATGGGTGAGCCACAAAAGTTCATAGCTAAGGAGGCTGGTTCACAGTGTGCTGTTTCCAAGCATATCAATGGAAGGACAAACTGTGACATGCACTAGTAAAAGAGTCGACTGTGGTCTTCAACAAGAGAAGATTCAAGAACCTGGCAGAGATCCAGAAAGAGTGGAATGGGGCAGGAGTCACAGCTTCAGAAACCACCACATTACCACATTCAGACACATCGGGATATGGGCTACAAATGCCGGGTTCCTCGGGTCAAGCCACTTCTGAACCTGAGCCAACGTAGGAAGCATCTCAACTGGGTCAAGGAGAAGATGGGCTGGAACGCTGGCCTTTTCTGATGAAAGTAAATGGTGCATTTCATTCAGGTATCAAGGTCCAAGGGGTCTGAAGGAAGACGGGTGAGGAACAGAACCCAAACCGCTCGAGGTCCAGTGTGAGATATCTACAGTCAGTCATGATTTGTGGTGCAGTGTCTGGTGCAGGTGTTGGTAAACTCTGCTTTCTTAAATCTAAGGTCTTCACAACAGTCTACCACAATGTTTTAGAGGACTTCATGATTCCTTCTGCTGAGGATCTGTATGGAGATGCAGATTTCATCTTCCAGCAGGTCCTGCCCATGCTGCCAGAAGCACCAAAGCCTGGTCTGATGCCCATGCCATCACAGTGCTTGACTGGCCAGCCAACTCACTGGACCTAAACCCCATTAAGAATCTATGGGATATTCTCAAGAGGAAAATGAGACCCACCAGACCCAATAACAAAGAAGAACTGACAGCAGGCATCAAGGAAATCTGGGCGTCCATAACTCCCATAACTCCCATAACAGCTCCCATAACTCCCATAACAGCTCCCATAACAGCTCCCATAACTCCCATAACAGCTCCCATAACTCCCATAACTCCCAGGCTGACTGACTCAATGGCACGTCACATCGAGGCAGTGATTTAAAATAAGGGGAGTGAAGTATTGAAGATTGACGTATCGCTTTGAAAGTACCATATTTTGATTGATTTGATCCTAACAGTGTTAATTTAGTTGATGAATAATTTTTGTCATAGTTCTCGTCAACGAACCTTTTTTTTCATGACGAAAACGAGACGATAACTAAATAAAAACTATATGAAGGGATAAAAACGATAACGAAATTCATAGACATTTTCGTCAACGAATAAAAATGAGATAAAAATATTGGCCAGCGACGACATCCAATCAGACCTCATTTAATTTTGAGAAAGGTAGGGATAAGTTAAGAAGAGATCCAACCGTAACTACTTTAGCGGACACGGAGAGGCGGGACAAACTGGGTAACCATCCAATCACTAACGTACTAACGTCTTCACATCGCACAGAACCCGGTAAGACCATACCAGCCTGTGAACTGTGGTCACTCATGACATTCAACTCGAAGTTCACTCGACAATGTCAGCAGGGAGAAAGATAAGAGGCGATATATGGACACATTTCTCCTTTGACTTTGAGAAAAACAAGACGTGTGTATAAACCATGTGGGACGATGATGTTGGGAAAAATACGACAAATGAAACGACATCTGCGGGCTATGGCATTGTTGTTTTTACGGCACACAGTTTTATATAGAATGTAATATGTATTCATAAACTCCATATGTTTTCAGGTAGAGCGGGCCTACTGGTTATTGTTATGCTCACTAACTATAAGTTCAGGTCAATAAGGTTGTTTGGAAGTCTGTTTTTGTATATATTGCACATACAATTAATAATATTCTGTAACTGGTTAATAAATGTTTAATTTTGTGCAAGAGTATATAATGACTATTACATCATTTATATTTTAGTCAACTAAATTCTAATGATAATTAATCTACTAAATTATAATGATAATTAGTCGACTAAAACTAGACTAAAACTAAAAACAAGTCCAATGACTAAATTATGACTAAAACTAAATGACATTTTAGTCCAAAGACTAAGACTAAAACTAAATCAAAAATTGCTGTCAAAATTAACACTGGATCCTAATTTCTTTTTTTCCCTGCAAAAACAGAGAAGTAGTATTTTATGAGCTGGAAGCCCAAATTATGTAAAAATAAATACTTGAAATTGTTTAAATAGTGGGTCCTGAATCTACAATCTATGAACTTTTGAATGGAATTATGGAAATTAATCAACTTTTCCATGATATTCAAATTTTAGGAATGGGTGTGTGTGTGTGTGTGTGTGTCTGTGCATACGTGTGTGTGTGTGTGTGTGTGTGTGCGCACGCGTGTGTGTGTGTGTGTGTCTGTGCATACGTGTGTGTGTGTGTGTGTGCGCACGCGTACGCGTGTGTGTGTGTGTCTGTGCATACGTGTGTGTGTGTGTGTCTGTGCATACGTGTGTGTGTGTGTGTGTGTGCGCACGTGTACGCGTGTGTGTGTGTGTGTGTCTGTGCATACGTGTGTGTGTGTATGCTCTTTTCTTCACATCTGAACCTGGTTTGTCTGGGTTTAAATGAGACCAAATCAATGCTGTAGGCCCCCTTGTTCCATCATTCCATCTGTTTCTCTCTCTCTCTCTCTCTCTCTCTCTCTCTCTCTCTATTACTCTATTCTATCCATCTATCTATCTGTGCTTCGTCTATCTCTCCATAATTTCTCCCTGTTATAACAACACACCTCCAGAACATAAATAAAAGAGTGTAACCCCCACCCCCAGCAAACACAAACTCACCTTTGGTTCCAGGGTTTATGGGGCCCTCACGGTCTCCCTCTTGGTCTCTCTCTCGGTCTCTCTCTCGTTTTCTCACTGGGCTGGTTGTTGGGTTTTTGATCTCATTGTCCAAATCAGGAGGGTCTGTTGTTGTATCTGGGACGTTTGGGTCTACAACACACACACATGCACACACACTTTATGAATCAGTTTTCAGAATAGTGTTATATTTTGTTACATTTGGTGCCTCACTTTGTCATAATAGAATTATGTAAATGTGTTTTTTGTCTTTATATTGATATGGTTGTGCATTTCTGTTTTACACATGTATTT
>NW_027507637.1:15000-20000 GCF_052324685.1 Brachyhypopomus gauderio
GAAGTCACTCATTAGGACAGTAAGCAGTTTTCGCATACTGCAATAATGACTTCAGATATGTGTGTGTGTGTGTTTAACTCACCCTGTCCCACTTTCATTATGATTTTCATGGACCTGGTGCTACAAACTCCACCTTCCCTGTTCTCCAGGCCATCCAGTGTCCCATTAGACGTAGCTGGAGAGAGAGAGAGAGAGAGAGAGAGAGAGGGGGGGGGGGGAGGGAGAAAGAGAGGTTATGTGATGTATCTGGTAGGTGGAGGTTATGTGATGTGTTGTGTGGTAGGTGGAGGTTATGTGATGTTATGTGGTAGGTGGAGGTTATGTGATGTATCTGGTAGGTGGGGGTTATGTGATGTGTGGTAGGTGGAGGTTATGTTATGTGATGTGTGGTAGGTGGAGGTTATGTGATGTATCTGGTAGGTGGAGGTTATGTGATGTGTGGTAGGTGGAGGTTATGTGATGTGTTATGTGGTAGGTGGAGGTTATGTGATGTGTTGTGTGGTTGGTGGAGGTTATGTGATGTGTTATGTGGTAGGTGGAGGTTATGTGATGTGTTGTGTGGTAGGTGGAGGTTATGTGATGTGTTATGTGGTAGGTGGAGGTTATGTGATGTGTTGTGTGGTAGGTGGAGGTTATGTAATGTGTTGTGTGGTAGGTGGAGGTTATGTAATGTGTTGTATGGTAGGTGGAGGTTATGTGATGTGTGGTAGGTGGAGGTTATGTGATGTGTGGTAGGTGGAGGTTATGTGATGTGTTGTATGGTAGGTGGAGGTTATGTGATGTGTGGTAGGTGGAGGTTATGTGATGTGTGGTAGGTGGAGGTTATGTGATGTGTTGTATGGTAGGTGGAGGTTATGTGATGTGTGGTAGGTGGAGGTTATGTGATGTGTTGTATGGTAGGTGGAGGTTATGTGATGTGTTGTGTGGTAGGTGGAGGTTATGTGATGTGTTGTATGGTAGGTGGAGGTTATGTGATGTTTTGTGTGGTAGGTGGAGGTTGTGATGTGTTGTATGGTAGGTGGAGGTTATGTGATGTGTTGTGTGGTAGGTGGGGGCTATGTGATGTGTTGTGTGGTAGGTGGAGGTTATGTGATGTGTTGTGTGGTAGGTGGAGGTTATGTGTTGCTGGGTGCAGGATTGAGTGGAGGACTCTGCACTCCAGCAGACAGATTTATGCTGTTTCTGATTGCAGCTCATGCTGTACCTGGCAAAGCAACCTGGCAAAGAAGACCTTGATTAAAGTCTATAAATCACACACTCACACATACACACACACACACACACACACACACACACACACACACACACACACATCTACATTGTTACTGGCTCCAGAAGATTTGAGCTCATAAATTAGCTTCAACCAAACGACCACTGGATTTTAACTGGACTTTATTTCACTACATAGAACAACATAGAATTATTCAGCTATAGGTGTGTGTGTGTGTGTGTGTGTGTGTAAGGAAATGTAGGATGTAAAAACCAAGAGGTATGTTCTCCTCTTACAGCTGCATATGATAGTAATCTGATCTCATGGGAATGTGGTCTCTCCTGAACATGAACACACACACACACACACACACACACACACACACACACACACACACACACACACACACACACACACACACACACACAGAGTCATACATAAGTCTCTTTTTTATTTGTGTGCCTTGCTAAAAAAAAAAGCCCAGATAAAACTCCAGCAGAGACACACCCCCAGCAGAGACACACCTCCTACACAAAGATACACCCCCAGCACAAAGATCAACATCCAGCACAAGACACACCCACATCACAGGACACACCCACATCACAGGACACACCCACATCACACGACACACCCACATCACAAGACACACCCACATCACAAGACACACCCACATCTCGCACCTGTGCCACATCCACTACATCTGGTTCAACATAATCAGTGTTGTAGAGAGCAACACAATATTGCACACGTGTGCTGACACCCTCAGAAACATGTGTGCAAACACCCCCAGATACACGTGTGCAGACACCCTCACGCATGCAAACATACATGTTCGGTTCTAATATTAGAGAAAGGCATTCATGTTCTCACAGCAGGTCTTCTCATCATTAAGGACATATTTGTTCCATTAAACCACCAATTACTGCTTAACCCTTACTCTTTCTAACACACACCTACACACACTCACACCTTATTAACTCTCCCAAGCTCCTGTTCATTAAGGTTCATTTTATTCCTTTTTTCTTGATATCGGGAATTAAATTATGTGAAAATACAATTTACACTAGTACAAATTTAATTTTTGATATCATAAATTAAATTCATTCAAGTAAGAATTCAAGTAAGAATTTCTACTAGTAAATATTTAATTTCTACCAGTAAGAATTTAATTATTACTTGTACAAATGATATTTTTTGATATCAACAATATAAAAAATGTAAATTAAATTGTTGATATCAAGAATAGAATTCTTACTAGTAAAAAATGTAATTCCTACATGTAAAAATTTTATTACATGCTCTAATGTTAATTAGCTTTATTTGCATGTGGATACAAAAGCGGAGCTAGTTAACATTGGGCTTTTCTTAGAGGCCACATCAAGATCTAACTTCTTACATGTATAAATAACATTTTTTATATCAATAATTAAATTCTTACATGTAAAAATTTCTACTAGTAATAATTAAATTTTTACTAGCAATTTTTTTATTTTTACATGTATGAATTACATTTTTATTAGAAAGAATATAATTCTTGATATCAAAAATTAAATTTTTACATCTGAGAATTTAATTCTTACTAGTAAAATTTCAATTCTGATTTTTCACTAGTAAAAATTTTATTCTTACATG
This sequence comes from Brachyhypopomus gauderio, assembly GCF_052324685.1. Lineage (NCBI taxonomy): Eukaryota > Metazoa > Chordata > Actinopteri > Gymnotiformes > Hypopomidae > Brachyhypopomus > Brachyhypopomus gauderio. Next base: position 17,846 of record NW_027507637.1, read on the forward strand.
TAAGAATTGCATTCTTACTAGTAAAAATGTAATTCTTACATGTAAAAATGTCTCCCCCATTCAAAATGAATTATCACGTAAAAATGTAATTTCATATCAAGAATGTAATTCTTACATGTAAGAATAACATTTTTACTAGTAAGAATTTAATTTTTACAAGTAAGAATTCCTTTCCTGATATCAAAAATTTTATTTCTACATGTAAGAATTCAATTCTTGATATCAAGAAAAATTGCTAAAACGGTTTGCCATAAGAGAGAGAGAAAAGAGAAAAGACAAACACATTTAAACATGAATACACAGGAACATGCAAATCTTAGCTGGGTGAACAGGTGAGATTTCCACACACACATATACTCACACACATATATACACACATATATACTAGGCTTGTCCCGATCCGATATTTGGATCGGATTGGCCGCCGATATTTGCAAAAAATGCGCATCGGTATCAGATCGGCAGGCACGAGAAAATGCCGCACACGAGCATAGAATCTCCCCAATTTAGCTCAGCAGCATCTCCTAACCATGTAAATTTGAAGTTATCGGTAAAAATGTCAGTTGTGTGGGACTATTTTGCCTTAAAGGACGACAAAGACGAAGAGGTAGAGTGCAACATATGCCACAGTAAAGTCAAGCATTGTGGTAAAGCTGTAAGAACTTTTAATACAACCAACCTAATCAAGCATTTAGCGAAATACCACCATAAACAACATGGAGTTTCTAAAGAAAACCGAAGACAAAAAGAAAAGTCCTACACAACTAACACTGGTTAGAAACGTTTGTGATGCATGACAAACTGCCACTTTTTAAAATTACAATTTACAATATTATTATTGTCGCGAGAGACCAAGGTTGAAAACAAAATGAAGTGGAAGTGCGGTGTGGGAACATTTCAGCATTATTAATTTAGGCAAAGAAGTCAAACGTTCTCTGAGTAATGCGATATTGAAGTACAACAGTTCCACTAGCTCACTCAGTTATCATTTGAACACCGTGCAGCTGTCCTGCATATCACCAGTGCACCTGGTCAACCTAAAACCACAACTACACTGGGAAGGCGAGCGTGTGATGAGAGAAGGGCGGAGGGCATTACAGAGAGGATATGCAGCATGATCGAGAGAGATTTGATGCCAATCAACACAGTTGACGGTGCAGGATTCCAGGATCTCATTGCGTTCCTAGAGCCAGGCTACAATATCCCTTCAAGGCCATCAATAACCTCCCGCCTCGAAGCTCGCTACGAAAAAATAACAGTGAGCTAAAAACAAAGCTAGCTACTGCTGTAGCCCTGACAACAGATTGTTGGATGGCTCTAACAGAAAGTTACATTACCGTGACGTGCCACTACACTGACGAGAACTGGCAGCTAAAATCTGCAGTGCTGATTACGACGAACATGTCGGATAGACAATTTAGCTGACAAGCTCAATGATGTTGTGGAGACTTGGTGACTCTCCGGTCGCGTTACAGCGTGTGTTCACGACAACGCTACAAACATTGTCCAAGCAAACAATCTCAATGTTTCAAATGCAAGAACTGAGCCAGTGCTTAATTTATTTCTTTTTTTTATTAAAGAATGTATTTTGTTATACCATAAAAAGCATGTCTGCTTTCTTTTCCTAATGCATAATTACTTGAGGAATATATAATATAATACAATATAATTATCATATATACTTTTTGAACTCTGTTTTAACTATTTATTTTTTAAAACACTGAAATTCAGGTGAAAAACGCTGCTTATCAATTAATCGAAAGTTGATCGATAAGATCAACTAATGATTAATGAATTAATAAATAAATCAATGAATTCATAAACCAATCAAACGCCAAAAAAATTCAGCATGTCACACAAAACCCTCAATTATTCATTAACGGCACAATTCACTTCATCACCAGCAGCTACATTTACATATTCACATAATATTCACATAATTATTACAAATGCATAATAAGCTTTATTCTGATTACTGTATGTGAGGAAACAATGAACAAAAAGTGAATTTAAAAACATGCAGCAGGAAATAACAGACAAAAGAGGGAAAAAGAGAAAGGGAGAGAGGGAAAGACAGAAAGAGGGAAAGAAGGGGAGAGGGAAAGAGAGAGAGAGGTAACAGTTCTTTGAGAGTGGGCGTGTATGATAAGTGTGG
>NW_027507638.1:0-27683 GCF_052324685.1 Brachyhypopomus gauderio
CCACAAGTTATGCTCAGAAACACTGTTTAGAGCTCTTACAACGCCAGCAAACGCTGTTTTGAACGCCTTAATGCAAGCCTTACTACTTGTTAGGAAATGCATGTGTAACATCACAAACATGATAAAAACAGCTTGTTATCACATCCAAACACTGTTTTGGAACAAAATATGAGTTTTCAGTTCATTCTTCAAAAGTTGCACTTTTGCTCCAAGTTATGCTCAGAACACTGTTTAGAGCGCTTACAGCGCCAGCAAACGCTGTTTTGAACGCCTTAATACAAGACTACCTACTTGTTAGGAATGCATGTGTAACATTACAAACATGATAAAACAGCTTGTTATCACATCCAAACACTGTTTTAGAACAAAATATGAGTTTTCAGTTCATTCTTCAAAAGTTGCACTTTTGCTCCAAGGTATGCTCAGAAACACTGTTTAGAGCGCTTACAGCGCCAGCAAACGCTGTTTTGAACGCCTTAATGCAAGCCTTACCTACTTGTTAGGAAATGCATGTGTAACATTACAAACATGATAAAACAGCTTGTTATCACATCCAAACACTGTTTTAGAACAAAATATGAGTTTTCAGTTCATTCTTCAAAAGTTGCACTTTTGCTCCAAGTTATGCTCAGAAACACTGTTTAGAGCGCTTACAGCGCCAGCAAACGCTGTTTTGAACGCCTTAATGCAAGCATTACCTACTTGTTAGGAAATGCATGTGTACATTACAAACATGATAAAACAGCTTGTTATCACATCCAAACACTGTTTTAGAACAAAATATGAGTTTTCAGTTCATTCTTCAAAAGTTGCACTTTTGCTCCAAGTTATGCTCAGAAACACTGTTTAGAGCGCTTACAGCGCCAGCAAACGCTGTTTTGAACGCCTTAATGCAAGACTTACTACTTGTTAGAAAATGGATGTGTAACATTACAAACATGATAAAACAGCTTGTTATCACATCCAAACACTGTTTTAGAACAAAATATGAGTTTTCAGTTCATTCTTCAAAAGTTGCACTTTTGCTCCAAGTTATGCTCAGAAACACTGTTTAGAGCTCTTACAACGCCAGCAAACGCTGTTTTGAACGCCTTAATGCAAGCCTTACTACTTGTTAGGAAATGCATGTGTAACATTACAAACATGATAAAACAGCTTGTTATCACATCCAAACACTGTTTTGGAACAAAATATGAGTTTTCAGTTCATTCTTCAAAAGTTGCACTTTTGCTCCAAGTATGCTCAGAAACACTGTTTAGAGCGCTTACAGCGCCAGCAAACGCTGTTTTGAACGCCTTAATACAAGACTTACCTACTTGTTAGGAAATGCATGTGTAACATTACAAACATGATAAAACAGCTTGTTATCACATCCAAACACTGTTTTAGAACAAAATATGAGTTTTCAGTTCATTCTTCAAAAGTTGCACTTTTGCTCCAAGTTATGCTCAGAAACACTGTTTAGAGCGCTTACAGCGCCAGCAAACGCTGTTTTGAACGCCTTAATGCAAGCCTTACCTACTTGTTAGGAAATGCATGTGTAACATTACAAACATGATAAAACAGCTTGTTATCACATCCAAACACTGTTTTAGAACAAAATATGAGTTTTCAGTTCATTCTTCAAAAGTTGCACTTTTGCTCCAAGTTATGCTCAGAAACACTGTTTAGAGCGCTTACAGCGCCAGCAAACGCTGTTTTGAACGCCTTAATGCAAGCCTTACCTACTTGTTAGGAAATGCATGTGTAACATTACAAACATGATAAAACAGCTTGTTATCACATCCAAACACTGTTTTAGAACAAAATATGAGTTTTTCAGTTCATTCTTCAAAAGTTGCACTTTTGCTCCAAGTTATGCTCAGAAACACTGTTTAGAGCGCTTACAGCGCCAGCAAACGCTGTTTAACGCCTTAATGCAAGCATTACCTACTTGTTAGGAAATGCATGTGTAACATTACAAACATGATAAAACAGCTTGTTATCACATCCAAACACTGTTTTAGAACAAAATATGAGTTTTCAGTTCATTCTTCAAAAGTTGCACTTTTGCTCCAAGTTATGCTCAGAAACACTGTTTAGAGCGCTTACAGCGCCAGCAAACGCTGTTTTGAACGCCTTAATGCAAGACTTACTACTTGTTAGAAAATGGATGTGTAACATTACAAACATGATAAAACAGCTTGTTATCACATCCAAACACTGTTTTAGAACAAAATATGAGTTTTCAGTTCATTCTTCAAAAGTTGCACTTTTGCTCCAAGTTATGCTCAGAAACACTGTTTAGAGCTCTTACAACGCCAGCAAACGCTGTTTTGAACGCCTTAATGCAAGCCTTACTACTTGTTAGGAAATGCATGTGTAACATTACAAACATGATAAAACAGCTTGTTATCACATCCAAACACTGTTTTGGAACAAAATATGAGTTTTCAGTTCATTCTTCAAAAGTTGCACTTTTGCTCCAAGTTATGCTCAGAAACACTGTTTAGAGCGCTTACAGCGCCAGCAAACGCTGTTTTGAACGCCTTAATGCAAGACTTACTACTTGTTAGAAAATGGATGTGTAACATTACAAACATGATAAAACAGCTTGTTATCACATCCAAACACTGTTTTAGAACAAAATATGAGTTTTCAGTTCATTCTTCAAAAGTTGCACTTTTGCTCCAAGTTATGCTCAGAAACACTGTTTAGAGCTCTTACAACGCCAGCAAACGCTGTTTTGAACGCCTTAATGCAAGCCTTACCTACTTGTTAGGAAATGCATGTGTAACATTACAAACATGATAAAACAGCTTGTTATCACATCCAAACACTGTTTTGGAACAAAATATGAGTTTTCAGTTCATTCTTCAAAAGTTGCACTTTTGCCACAAGTTATGCTCAGAAACACTGTTTAGAGCTCTTACAACGCCAGCAAACGCTGTTTTGAACGCCTTAATGCAAGCCTTACTACTTGTTAGGAAATGCATGTGTAACATTACAAACATGATAAAACAGCTTGTTATCACATCCAAACACTGTTTTGGAACAAAATATGAGTTTTCAGTTCATTCTTCAAAAGTTGCACTTTTGCTCCAAGTTATGCTCAGAAACACTGTTTAGAGCGCTTACAGCGCCAGCAAACGCTGTTTTGAACGCCTTAATGCAAGCCTTACCTACTTGTTAGGAAATGCATGTGTAACATTACAAACATGATAAAACAGCTTGTTATCACATCTAAACACTGTTTTAGAACAAAATATGAGTTTTCAGTTCATTCTTCAAAAGTTGCACTTTTGCCACAAGTTATGCTCAGAAACACTGTTTAGAGCGCTTACAGCGCCAGCAAACGCTGTTTTGAACGCCTTAATGCAAGCCTTACCTACTTGTTAGGAAATGCATGTGTAACATTACAAACATGATAAAACAGCTTGTTATCACATCCAAACACTGTTTTAGAACAAAATATGAGTTTTCAGTTCATTCTTCAAAAGTTGCACTTTTGCTCCAAGTTATGCTCAGAAACACTGTTTAGAGCGCTTACAGCGCCAGCAAACGCTGTTTTGAACACCTTAATGCAAGACTTACTACTTGTTAGAAAATGGATGTGTAACATTACAAACATGATAAAACAGCTTGTTATCACATCCAAACACTGTTTTCATTCAAAATATGAGTTTTCTTTTCATTCTTGAAAAGTTGCACTTTTGCTCCAAGTTATGCTCAGAAACACTGTTTAGAGCGCTTACAGCGCCAGCAAACGCTGTTTTGAACGCCTTAATGCAAGCCTTACCTACTTGTTAGGAAATGCATGTGTAACATTACAAACATGATAAAACAGCTTGTTATCACATCCAAACACTGTTTTAGAACAAAATATGAGTTTTCAGTTCATTCTTCAAAAGTTGCACTTTTGCTCCAAGTTATGCTCAGAAACACTGTTTAGAGCGCTTACAGCGCCAGCAAACGCTGTTTTGAACGCCTTAATGCAAGACTTACTACTTGTTAGAAAATGGATGTGTAACATTACAAACATGATAAAACAGCTTGTTATCACATCCAAACACTGTTTTCATTAAAAATATGAGTTTTCTTTTCATTCTTGAAAAGTTGCACTTTTGCCCCAAGTTATGCTCAGAAACACTGTTTAGAGCTCTTACAACGCCAGCAAACGCTGTTTTGAACGCCTTAATGCAAGCCTTACCTACTTGTTAGGAAATGCATGTGTAACATTACAAACATGATAAAACAGCTTGTTATCACATCCAAACACTGTTTTGGAACAAAATATGAGTTTTCAGTTCATTCTTCAAAAGTTGCACTTTTGCCACAAGTTATGCTCAGAAACACTGTTTAGAGCTCTTACAACGCCAGCAAACGCTGTTTTGAACGCCTTAATGCAAGCCTTACTACTTGTTAGGAAATGCATGTGTAACATTACAAACATGATAAAACAGCTTGTTATCACATCCAAACACTGTTTTGGAACAAAATATGAGTTTTCAGTTCATTCTTCAAAAGTTGCACTTTTGCTCCAAGTTATGCTCAGAAACACTGTTTAGAGCGCTTACAGCGCCAGCAAACGCTGTTTTGAACGCCTTAATACAAGACTTACCTACTTGTTAGGAAATGCATGTGTAACATTACAAACATGATAAAACAGCTTGTTATCACATCCAAACACTGTTTTAGAACAAAATATGAGTTTTCAGTTCATTCTTCAAAAGTTGCACTTTTGCTCCAAGTTATGCTCAGAAACACTGTTTAGAGCGCTTACAGCGCCAGCAAACGCTGTTTTGAACGCCTTAATGCAAGCCTTACCTACTTGTTAGGAAATGCATGTGTAACATTACAAACATGATAAAACAGCTTGTTATCACATCCAAACACTGTTTTAGAACAAAATATGAGTTTTCAGTTCATTCTTCAAAAGTTGCACTTTTGCTCCAAGTTATGCTCAGAAACACTGTTTAGAGCGCTTACAGCGCCAGCAAACGCTGTTTTGAACGCCTTAATGCAAGCATTACCTACTTGTTAGGAAATGCATGTGTAACATTACAAACATGATAAAACAGCTTGTTATCACATCCAAACACTGTTTTAGAACAAAATATGAGTTTTCAGTTCATTCTTCAAAAGTTGCACTTTTGCTCCAAGTTATGCTCAGAAACACTGTTTAGAGCGCTTACAGCGCCAGCAAACGCTGTTTTGAACGCCTTAATGCAAGACTTACTACTTGTTAGAAAATGGATGTGTAACATTACAAACATGATAAAACAGCTTGTTATCACATCCAAACACTGTTTTAGAACAAAATATGAGTTTTCAGTTCATTCTTCAAAAGTTGCACTTTTGCTCCAAGTTATGCTCAGAAACACTGTTTAGAGCTCTTACAACGCCAGCAAACGCTGTTTTGAACGCCTTAATGCAAGCCTTACTACTTGTTAGGAAATGCATGTGTAACATTACAAACATGATAAAACAGCTTGTTATCACATCCAAACACTGTTTTGGAACAAAATATGAGTTTTCAGTTCATTCTTCAAAAGTTGCACTTTTGCTCCAAGTTATGCTCAGAAACACTGTTTAGAGCGCTTACAGCGCCAGCAAACGCTGTTTTGAACGCCTTAATACAAGACTTACCTACTTGTTAGGAAATGCATGTGTAACATTACAAACATGATAAAACAGCTTGTTATCACATCCAAACACTGTTTTAGAACAAAATATGAGTTTTCAGTTCATTCTTCAAAAGTTGCACTTTTGCTCCAAGTTATGCTCAGAAACACTGTTTAGAGCGCTTACAGCGCCAGCAAACGCTGTTTTGAACGCCTTAATGCAAGCCTTACCTACTTGTTAGGAAATGCATGTGTAACATTACAAACATGATAAAACAGCTTGTTATCACATCCAAACACTGTTTTAGAACAAAATATGAGTTTTCAGTTCATTCTTCAAAAGTTGCACTTTTGCTCCAAGTTATGCTCAGAAACACTGTTTAGAGCGCTTACAGCGCCAGCAAACGCTGTTTTGAACGCCTTAATGCAAGCCTTACCTACTTGTTAGGAAATGCATGTGTAACATTACAAACATGATAAAACAGCTTGTTATCACATCCAAACACTGTTTTATAACAAAATATGAGTTTTCAGTTCATTCTTCAAAAGTTGCACTTTTGCTCCAAGTTATGCTCAGAAACACTGTTTAGAGCGCTTACAGCGCCAGCAAACGCTGTTTTGAACGCCTTAATGCAAGACTTACTACTTGTTAGAAAATGGATGTGTAACATTACAAACATGATAAAACAGCTTGTTATCACATCCAAACACTGTTTTAGAACAAAATATGAGTTTTCAGTTCATTCTTCAAAAGTTGCACTTTTGCTCCAAGTTATGCTCAGAAACACTGTTTAGAGCGCTTAAAGCGCCAGCAAACGCTGTTTTGAACGCCTTAATGCAAGACTTACTACTTGTTAGAAAATGGATGTGTAACATTACAAACATGATAAAACAGCTTGTTATCACATCCAAACACTGTTTTCATTAAAAATATGAGTTTTCTTTTCATTCTTGAAAAGTTGCACTTTTGCCCCAAGTTATGCTCAGAAACACTGTTTAGAGCTCTTACAACGCCAGCAAACGCTGTTTTGAACGCCTTAATGCAAGCCTTACCTACTTGTTAGGAAATGCATGTGTAACATTACAAACATGATAAAACAGCTTGTTATCACATCCAAACACTGTTTTAGAACAAAATATGAGTTTTCAGTTCATTCTTCAAAAGTTGCACTTTAGCTCCAAGTTATGCTCAGAAACACTGTTTAGAGCGCTTACAGCGCCAGCAAACGCTGTTTTGAACGCCTTAATGCAAGCCTTACCTACTTGTTAGGAAATGCATGTGTAACATTACAAACATGATAAAACAGCTTGTTATCACATCCAAACACTGTTTTAGAACAAAATATGAGTTTTCAGTTCATTCTTCAAAAGTTGCACTTTTGCTCCAAGTTATGCTCAGAAACACTGTTTAGAGCGCTTACAGCGCCAGCAAACGCTGTTTTGAACGCCTTAATGCAAGCATTACCTACTTGTTAGGAAATGCATGTGTAACATTACAAACATGATAAAACAGCTTGTTATCACATCCAAACACTGTTTTAGAACAAAATATGAGTTTTCAGTTCATTCTTCAAAAGTTGCACTTTTGCTCCAAGTTATGCTCAGAAACACTGTTTAGAGCGCTTACAGCGCCAGCAAACGCTGTTTTGAACGCCTTAATGCAAGACTTACTACTTGTTAGAAAATGGATGTGTAACATTACAAACATGATAAAACAGCTTATCACATCCAAACACTGTTTTAGAACAAAATATGAGTTTTCAGTTCATTCTTCAAAAGTTGCACTTTTGCTCCAAGTTATGCTCAGAAACACTGTTTAGAGCTCTTACAACGCCAGCAAACGCTGTTTTGAACGCCTTAATGCAAGCCTTACCTACTTGTTAGGAAATGCATGTGTAACATTACAAACATGATAAAACAGCTTGTTATCACATCCAAACACTGTTTTGGAACAAAATATGAGTTTTCAGTTCATTCTTCAAAAGTTGCACTTTTGCCACAAGTTATGCTCAGAAACACTGTTTAGAGCTCTTACAACGCCAGCAAACGCTGTTTTGAACGCCTTAATGCAAGCCTTACTACTTGTTAGGAAATGCATGTGTAACATTACAAACATGATAAAACAGCTTGTTATCACATCCAAACACTGTTTTGGAACAAAATATGAGTTTTCAGTTCATTCTTCAAAAGTTGCACTTTTGCTCCAAGTTATGCTCAGAAACACTGTTTAGAGCGCTTACAGCGCCAGCAAACGCTGTTTTGAACGCCTTAATGCAAGCCTTACCTACTTGTTAGGAAATGCATGTGTAACATTACAAACATGATAAAACAGCTTGTTATCACATCCAAACACTGTTTTAGAACAAAATATGAGTTTTCAGTTCATTCTTGAAAAGTTGCACTTTTGCTCCAAGTTATGCTCAGAAACACTGTTTAGAGCGCTTACAGCGCCAGCAAACGCTGTTTTGAACGCCTTAATACAAGACTTACTACTTGTTTGGAAATGCATGTGTAACATTACAAACATGATAAAACAGCTTGTTATCACATCTAAACACTGTTTTGGAACAAAATATGAGTTTTCAGTTCATTCTTCAAAAGTTGCACTTTTGCTCCAAGTTATGCTCAGAAACACTGTTTAGAGCGCTTACAGCGCCAGCAAACGCTGTTTTGAACGCCTTAATGCAAGCCTTACCTACTTGTTAGGAAATGCATGTGTAACATTACAAACATGATAAAACAGCTTGTTATCACATCCAAACACTGTTTTAGAACAAAATATGAGTTTTCAGTTCATTCTTGAAAAGTTGCACTTTTGCTCCAAGTTATGCTCAGAAACACTGTTTAGAGCGCTTACAGCGCCAGCAAACGCTGTTTTGAACGCCTTAATGCAAGCCTTACCTACTTGTTAGGAAATGCATGTGTAACATTACAAACATGATAAAACAGCTTGTTATCACATCCAAACACTGTTTTAGAACAAAATATGAGTTTTCAGTTCATTCTTCAAAAGTTGCACTTTTGCCACAAGTTATGCTCAGAAACACTGTTTAGAGCGCTTACAGCGCCAGCAAACGCTGTTTTGAACGCCTTAATGCAAGCCTTACCTACTTGTTAGGAAATGCATGTGTAACATTACAAACATGATAAAACAGCTTGTTATCACATCCAAACACTGTTTTAGAACAAAATATGAGTTTTCAGTTCATTCTTCAAAAGTTGCACTTTTGCTCCAAGTTATGCTCAGAAACACTGTTTAGAGCGCTTACAGCGCCAGCAAACGCTGTTTTGAACGCCTTAATGCAAGACTTACTACTTGTTAGAAAATGGATGTGTAACATTACAAACATGATAAAACAGCTTGTTATCACATCCAAACACTGTTTTCATTCAAAATATGAGTTTTCTTTTCATTCTTGAAAAGTTGCACTTTTGCTCCAAGTTATGCTCAGAAACACTGTTTAGAGCGCTTACAGCGCCAGCAAACGCTGTTTTGAACGCCTTAATGCAAGCCTTACCTACTTGTTAGGAAATGCATGTGTAACATTACAAACATGATAAAACAGCTTGTTATCACATCCAAACACTGTTTTAGAACAAAATATGAGTTTTCAGTTCATTCTTCAAAAGTTGCACTTTTGCTCCAAGTTATGCTCAGAAACACTGTTTAGAGCGCTTACAGCGCCAGCAAACGCTGTTTTGAACGCCTTAATGCAAGACTTACTACTTGTTAGAAAATGGATGTGTAACATTACAAACATGATAAAACAGCTTGTTATCACATCCAAACACTGTTTTCATTAAAAATATGAGTTTTCTTTTCATTCTTGAAAAGTTGCACTTTTGCCCCAAGTTATGCTCAGAAACACTGTTTAGAGCTCTTACAACGCCAGCAAACGCTGTTTTGAACGCCTTAATGCAAGCCTTACCTACTTGTTAGGAAATGCATGTGTAACATTACAAACATGATAAAACAGCTTGTTATCACATCCAAACACTGTTTTGGAACAAAATATGAGTTTTCAGTTCATTCTTCAAAAGTTGCACTTTTGCTCCAAGTTATGCTCAGAAACACTGTTTAGAGCGCTTACAGCGCCAGCAAACGCTGTTTTGAACGCCTTAATACAAGACTTACCTACTTGTTAGGAAATGCATGTGTAACATTACAAACATGATAAAACAGCTTGTTATCACATCCAAACACTGTTTTAGAACAAAATATGAGTTTTCAGTTCATTCTTCAAAAGTTGCACTTTTGCTCCAAGTTATGCTCAGAAACACTGTTTAGAGCGCTTACAGCGCCAGCAAACGCTGTTTTGAACGCCTTAATGCAAGCCTTACCTACTTGTTAGGAAATGCATGTGTAACATTACAAACATGATAAAACAGCTTGTTATCACATCCAAACACTGTTTTAGAACAAAATATGAGTTTTCAGTTCATTCTTCAAAAGTTGCACTTTTGCTCCAAGTTATGCTCAGAAACACTGTTTAGAGCGCTTACAGCGCCAGCAAACGCTGTTTTGAACGCCTTAATGCAAGCATTACCTACTTGTTAGGAAATGCATGTGTAACATTACAAACATGATAAAACAGCTTGTTATCACATCCAAACACTGTTTTAGAACAAAATATGAGTTTTCAGTTCATTCTTCAAAAGTTGCACTTTTGCTCCAAGTTATGCTCAGAAACACTGTTTAGAGCGCTTACAGCGCCAGCAAACGCTGTTTTGAACGCCTTAATGCAAGACTTACTACTTGTTAGAAAATGGATGTGTAACATTACAAACATGATAAAACAGCTTGTTATCACATCCAAACACTGTTTTAGAACAAAATATGAGTTTTCAGTTCATTCTTCAAAAGTTGCACTTTTGCTCCAAGTTATGCTCAGAAACACTGTTTAGAGCGCTTACAGCGCCAGCAAACGCTGTTTTGAACGCCTTAATGCAAGCCTTACCTACTTGTTAGGAAATGCATGTGTAACATTACAAACATGATAAAACAGCTTGTTATCACATCCAAACACTGTTTTAGAACAAAATATGAGTTTTCAGTTCATTCTTCAAAAGTTGCACTTTTGCTCCAAGTTATGCTCAGAAACACTGTTTAGAGCGCTTACAGCGCCAGCAAACGCTGTTTTGAACGCCTTAATGCAAGACTTACTACTTGTTAGAAAATGGATGTGTAACATTACAAACATGATAAAACAGCTTGTTATCACATCCAAACACTGTTTTAGAACAAAATATGAGTTTTCAGTTCATTCTTCAAAAGTTGCACTTTTGCTCCAAGTTATGCTCAGAAACACTGTTTAGAGCGCTTAAAGCGCCAGCAAACGCTGTTTTGAACGCCTTAATGCAAGACTTACTACTTGTTAGAAAATGGATGTGTAACATTACAAACATGATAAAACAGCTTGTTATCACATCCAAACACTGTTTTCATTAAAAATATGAGTTTTCTTTTCATTCTTGAAAAGTTGCACTTTTGCCCCAAGTTATGCTCAGAAACACTGTTTAGAGCTCTTACAACGCCAGCAAACGCTGTTTTGAACGCCTTAATGCAAGCCTTACCTACTTGTTAGGAAATGCATGTGTAACATTACAAACATGATAAAACAGCTTGTTATCACATCCAAACACTGTTTTAGAACAAAATATGAGTTTTCAGTTCATTCTTCAAAAGTTGCACTTTAGCTCCAAGTTATGCTCAGAAACACTGTTTAGAGCGCTTACAGCGCCAGCAAACGCTGTTTTGAACGCCTTAATGCAAGCCTTACCTACTTGTTAGGAAATGCATGTGTAACATTACAAACATGATAAAACAGCTTGTTATCACATCCAAACACTGTTTTAGAACAAAATATGAGTTTTCAGTTCATTCTTCAAAAGTTGCACTTTTGCTCCAAGTTATGCTCAGAAACACTGTTTAGAGCGCTTACAGCGCCAGCAAACGCTGTTTTGAACGCCTTAATGCAAGCATTACCTACTTGTTAGGAAATGCATGTTTAACATTACAAACATGATAAAACAGCTTGTTATCACATCCAAACACTGTTTTAGAACAAAATATGAGTTTTCAGTTCATTCTTCAAAAGTTGCACTTTTGCTCCAAGTTATGCTCAGAAACACTGTTTAGAGCGCTTACAGCGCCAGCAAACGCTGTTTTGAACGCCTTAATGCAAGACTTACTACTTGTTAGAAAATGGATGTGTAACATTACAAACATGATAAAACAGCTTATCACATCCAAACACTGTTTTAGAACAAAATATGAGTTTTCAGTTCATTCTTCAAAAGTTGCACTTTTGCTCCAAGTTATGCTCAGAAACACTGTTTAGAGCTCTTACAACGCCAGCAAACGCTGTTTTGAACGCCTTAATGCAAGCCTTACCTACTTGTTAGGAAATGCATGTGTAACATTACAAACATGATAAAACAGCTTGTTATCACATCCAAACACTGTTTTGGAACAAAATATGAGTTTTCAGTTCATTCTTCAAAAGTTGCACTTTTGCCACAAGTTATGCTCAGAAACACTGTTTAGAGCTCTTACAACGCCAGCAAACGCTGTTTTGAACGCCTTAATGCAAGCCTTACTACTTGTTAGGAAATGCATGTGTAACATTACAAACATGATAAAACAGCTTGTTATCACATCCAAACACTGTTTTGGAACAAAATATGAGTTTTCAGTTCATTCTTCAAAAGTTGCACTTTTGCTCCAAGTTATGCTCAGAAACACTGTTTAGAGCGCTTACAGCGCCAGCAAACGCTGTTTTGAACGCCTTAATACAAGACTTACTACTTGTTTGGAAATGCATGTGTAACATTACAAACATGATAAAACAGCTTGTTATCACATCTAAACACTGTTTTGGAACAAAATATGAGTTTTCAGTTCATTCTTCAAAAGTTGCACTTTTGCTCCAAGTTATGCTCAGAAACACTGTTTAGAGCGCTTACAGCGCCAGCAAACGCTGTTTTGAACGCCTTAATGCAAGCCTTACCTACTTGTTAGGAAATGCATGTGTAACATTACAAACATGATAAAACAGCTTGTTATCACATCCAAACACTGTTTTAGAACAAAATATGAGTTTTCAGTTCATTCTTCAAAAGTTGCACTTTTGCCACAAGTTATGCTCAGAAACACTGTTTAGAGCGCTTACAGCGCCAGCAAACGCTGTTTTGAACGCCTTAATGCAAGCCTTACCTACTTGTTAGGAAATGCATGTGTAACATTACAAACATGATAAAACAGCTTGTTATCACATCCAAACACTGTTTTAGAACAAAATATGAGTTTTCAGTTCATTCTTCAAAAGTTGCACTTTTGCCACAAGTTATGCTCAGAAACACTGTTTAGAGCGCTTACAGCGCCAGCAAACGCTGTTTTGAACGCCTTAATGCAAGCCTTACCTACTTGTTAGGAAATGCATGTGTAACATTACAAACATGATAAAACAGCTTGTTATCACATCCAAACACTGTTTTAGAACAAAATATGAGTTTTCAGTTCATTCTTCAAAAGTTGCACTTTTGCCACAAGTTATGCTCAGAAACACTGTTTAGAGCGCTTACAGCGCCAGCAAACGCTGTTTTGAACGCCTTAATGCAAGCCTTACCTACTTGTTAGGAAATGCATGTGTAACATTACAAACATGATAAAACAGCTTGTTATCACATCCAAACACTGTTTTAGAACAAAATATGAGTTTTCAGTTCATTCTTCAAAAGTTGCACTTTTGCTCCAAGTTATGCTCAGAAACACTGTTTAGAGCGCTTACAGCGCCAGCAAACGCTGTTTTGAACGCCTTAATGCAAGACTTACTACTTGTTAGAAAATGGATGTGTAACATTACAAACATGATAAAACAGCTTGTTATCACATCCAAACACTGTTTTCATTAAAAATATGAGTTTTCTTTTCATTCTTGAAAAGTTGCACTTTTGCCCCAAGTTATGCTCAGAAACACTGTTTAGAGCTCTTACAACGCCAGCAAACGCTGTTTTGAACGCCTTAATGCAAGCCTTACCTACTTGTTAGGAAATGCATGTGTAACATTACAAACATGATAAAACAGCTTGTTATCACATCCAAACACTGTTTTGGAACAAAATATGAGTTTTCAGTTCATTCTTCAAAAGTTGCACTTTTGCCACAAGTTATGCTCAGAAACACTGTTTAGAGCTCTTACAACGCCAGCAAACGCTGTTTTGAACGCCTTAATGCAAGCCTTACTACTTGTTAGGAAATGCATGTGTAACATTACAAACATGATAAAACAGCTTGTTATCACATCCAAACACTGTTTTGGAACAAAATATGAGTTTTCAGTTCATTCTTCAAAAGTTGCACTTTTGCTCCAAGTTATGCTCAGAAACACTGTTTAGAGCGCTTACAGCGCCAGCAAACGCTGTTTTGAACGCCTTAATACAAGACTTACCTACTTGTTAGGAAATGCATGTGTAACATTACAAACATGATAAAACAGCTTGTTATCACATCCAAACACTGTTTTAGAACAAAATATGAGTTTTCAGTTCATTCTTCAAAAGTTGCACTTTTGCTCCAAGTTATGCTCAGAAACACTGTTTAGAGCGCTTACAGCGCCAGCAAACGCTGTTTTGAACGCCTTAATGCAAGCCTTACCTACTTGTTAGGAAATGCATGTGTAACATTACAAACATGATAAAACAGCTTGTTATCACATCCAAACACTGTTTTAGAACAAAATATGAGTTTTCAGTTCATTCTTCAAAAGTTGCACTTTTGCTCCAAGTTATGCTCAGAAACACTGTTTAGAGCGCTTACAGCGCCAGCAAACGCTGTTTTGAACGCCTTAATGCAAGCATTACCTACTTGTTAGGAAATGCATGTGTAACATTACAAACATGATAAAACAGCTTGTTATCACATCCAAACACTGTTTTAGAACAAAATATGAGTTTTCAGTTCATTCTTCAAAAGTTGCACTTTTGCTCCAAGTTATGCTCAGAAACACTGTTTAGAGCGCTTACAGCGCCAGCAAACGCTGTTTTGAACGCCTTAATGCAAGACTTACTACTTGTTAGAAAATGGATGTGTAACATTACAAACATGATAAAACAGCTTGTTATCACATCCAAACACTGTTTTAGAACAAAATATGAGTTTTCAGTTCATTCTTCAAAAGTTGCACTTTTGCTCCAAGTTATGCTCAGAAACACTGTTTAGAGCTCTTACAACGCCAGCAAACGCTGTTTTGAACGCCTTAATGCAAGCCTTACTACTTGTTAGGAAATGCATGTGTAACATTACAAACATGATAAAACAGCTTGTTATCACATCCAAACACTGTTTTGGAACAAAATATGAGTTTTCAGTTCATTCTTCAAAAGTTGCACTTTTGCTCCAAGTTATGCTCAGAAACACTGTTTAGAGCGCTTACAGCGCCAGCAAACGCTGTTTTGAACGCCTTAATACAAGACTTACCTACTTGTTAGGAAATGCATGTGTAACATTACAAACATGATAAAACAGCTTGTTATCACATCCAAACACTGTTTTAGAACAAAATATGAGTTTTCAGTTCATTCTTCAAAAGTTGCACTTTTGCTCCAAGTTATGCTCAGAAACACTGTTTAGAGCGCTCACTGCAAAAACAGCACTACTTGAAATAAGCTAAATATTCCTAAATATGACAATTTATTCTTGTTTTGAGAAAAAAAATCTGCCAATGGGGTAAGCAAAAGTTGCTTGTCTAGAATTCTTAAAACTAGCAAATGAATCTAACTTGTGTGTTTTTAAATTAAAGAAAATTGTGCTTCTTACAAGCAAAAATTGCTTTTCTTAAGAAATATTTTTTTAAAATGAGTGTGACAAAATCTTGATTAAGCTGATTTCAAGATTTTCTATGCTTAATTTAAGAAAATGTGACTCATAACAAGAGTTTTGTAGAAAATCTTTCCTGAAATAAATTATGCTTTCTTGATGTCTTGCTGATTTAAAGAATTATTTGCTTACTTTAGGATTTTACACCTTAATTTAAATTATTCATGTAACAAAAAAAGCTTACTACAGGACAAGTTTTCTTAAAACTAATTGTTTTTTTCAAGACAAACAAGACAATTTGTTTTATTTTAAAATCAAGGCACTAGAAGCATTCTTGATTTTTGCATTTTTATTAACACAGCAATAGGTCAGCAATTGTATTTTGACAGTCTTTATATGTCCATCCAAACAGCACGCCTAACATTACCTAAATTTTTAGCCGGGGTACTGTGTAGCATTGCCACTAAGTGCTTAATCCAGATACTCAAATGGGGAATACTAACTACTAAGATCAAAAATACATTTCCCTGCAGCTTAAAAACCAATATTCTAACATATGGTTTCCATTATCTCAGAAGAACATCTTTAAAGATCTCAGAAACAAACATGTGTTGAACCACTTTTCTGAAAAAAACAAACACAGGGAAGTAGACTCTAAGAGAGACTCACTCAATGAATGACTTCCACTCACCAAGCGCCTTCTTGTAAGAGGGGGTTGAATCACTGTCATGGATGGAATCTTTGAGTATTTCAGTTTGCAAGATAGACAGCAACGTGGAAATGTACTTTGGGTATGTGAGGTGTAGGGCATAGTAATATGCCATGAGGTAGAGCAGTCCCTCATAAAGATACTTTCGGTCAAAGGTGGTCACTGGTGTGGTTCCAACAGCAATCATGCAGTTGCCTTCAGAGACGAGCAGAACTGGGCAAGCCAGGGGTCGCCGACGAAGGTAGCCTTCATGGTCTTCTGAAGTCTACATGCCAGAAAAGAATGAGGATGATTAGAGCAGAACCTCAAGAAACACACACCCAACTAAAACACCTAATAGTAAAATGATAATAGTAAAAACTGTAACTATATATTAAGCAGATTGTGTGAATGTACATTACAAGTACCAGACGTACTACAGCAATTTTAAATAAAAAGGTACAGAAACAAGCCCTTAATGATATGGGGGAAAATATCCTTGTGATTTTTCTGCATATTATGTGATTGTGATTTAATCTTAGGTGCCAAGAACTTCACGTACATCACAAAGACACAGCTGAATCTACCATCATTGGAGAACTTGGAGCCACATTACAGCCTAAAATTGACTCATTATTCTTTGTAGGTTTTATTAACCTCAGGATATCATAGACCTGAACCTTAAGAATATTTAGAGCATCTCCACTCAGTAAATTTCATAAAGTGAAAGCATGATTAAGTGCAAAGTAAACAATAATTGCACATATAATATTGCATTCTCACCTTTAGGACATAGAAAAAAGCCTCACAGATGCTCAGCTTCTTAGGTGGTAGTGTGCTGGAAGGGAAGAGCAGTGGAAGGGCTCTGAACACAGCTGTTGCATCTTCCACTGGTTTGACAAAAGACAAATAAAACGATCAATCACAGCGAATAATGCAATATACAAAACATAAACTTAGACAAATCAAGGTACTGTAGAATTACCTCCATCCAAAGTTTTTGGAGGCTTCATTATTTTCTTCATGACACCATAGAACTGCACCTTTGAGTAGAAGCTTTCCCATATATCCTTCATCTCAGATATGTATCTGGAATTGGATGGTTGAATAATCCTCTGCAGCTCATCCAGGACCTGAAAAATACAGGCAGAAAAGACTGGCTCTATATCTGGTCTTGACAATAACCACTTAAACACGAGGGCTATAGTATTTAAAGAATTGGAAAATTATATAAAAGTTTCCCTAAAGGAATGCTGGGATGGCTAAAAGAAGTGAGTACTGCTTACATGGTCCAGTTCTCTGAAACAAGGGTATGCCTCTAGAACCCTCACTGGTCTGTCTTGCTCCTTTATTGCATCAGAGTTAATTAATTGTCTTCTACTCTCGTACTCCAGGTTAAGCAGTTGGGTTACAGCAGCTTTGTTTGGTTTCTTAGTCTTGTATATTTCTTGGAGTCTTGTAGTGTCTTTCCTGGGTTTTCGGACTGTCAAAGAAGTCAGCTGAACCAGCTAAGCACAGAGCAGATGTGTACAATTCATTTGCAGTGTCTATTAATAATATTCACCCCTTGGATGTTTTACCCATTTATTACTTTTCTAAATCAATCATGGTCAACAAAATTTGGCTTTTTGAGAGAGAAAAAGGTACAAAAAACCCTTTGTAAAGTGAAAACTAAATCCTACAAACCGATTAAATTAAAATATGTGATTGCATAATGTTGACAACCTTTAAAGTGGCTGACCAAATAACACACGTTACTACAGGGTAGAGTTGGACAGAAAGATTAAATACAGATATAGACAGTGTATTTACACAGGGCTAATTTCACATAAAATTGCATAAGCACTTTAGGTCTCTAGAGATGCAAGAATGTATAGCAAAAATATCAGTAAATTGTTGTAAAATTTAAAATGTGTGCATTTGATAAATTTGTAGGCCATTTGTTTAAAGCCAAAATGAAAGAAAACCACCAACAGCCCTTCTACTGGGTATCTTGGTAAAATTAATTTTAACTGCATAAAAGAAACTGGTGTGTCCTCAGTTTTTTTCAATAAGCAATAAAGCAGAACTTACTTCTTCACATTTGTGCACTGCAAGCCATAGAGCTCGACGCCTCAGGAAATGTTCAGGACCAGGAAAGAGATCTTTGATGTCATCTCGGGACAGTGAAGACAGCAGGTCTTCTCCAACATTTGCTTCTGCAATAGAAGTTTCCAATTATCACTAGATTACATAATCCATAATTCGTGTTATAAATAGGTACAACATTGATGCATATCATTATCATTTTAATTGTCTGGACACTGTAACGAACAATATGCTCTCAGAGAACGCAGCTGACGTCACGCCTGAAAGACCGCCAACGAACCCTAGCCGAGTGGAAGCGGACGTGTGCGTGTATTGATGGGACTCCTTTAAAGCCATTTTTTAAAGTGCATTTTTCCTTTAAAATTGTTTAATTCAACCAAGTCTAACATAAAAAACAAGGTTATTTCTCAATTATTTGTCTATATGCTACTACTGCTTAAATTTCTGTATGTTTTTTTTTATATGAGTTATGAGAGTTATGAGTCTCTCTCTCGCTCACTCTATGTGTGTGAAAATACGGAGTTTTTGTTTTTATAATCTAATAACAGTCTCACACTATGACTGATTCCCTGTACTGATGCGAAGGTGAATGTGCAGATTAGGGGTGCACGATATGACGATATAAAATCGTGAATGGCGATAACGAGTGGAGAATCGCAGGCGATCTACCAAATTAGAGAAATCGTATAGATCGCCTTTGCCAATTAGCGCAATGACTCTTTTATGCTGGTTCCCACCGATGCGTCAGACGTAGGGTCAGACTGACCAATCACAGCGAACTGTGCGTCTTCCACGCCTCCATGTTGTGTTTGTAAAAATAAAAACAACGACGGCTGAAAGCCAAACCGAGGAGCTGGTAATGAAGAGGAAATCCACCTCTGTAATCTGAAATTGATTCGGATTTTCTTCCACTGACCAAGACCAAACTACAGCGATATGTAAAGTGTGCAAAGACACGTGAAAACATCCGATGCCAGTACAACAAATTTATTCAATCACTTGAGACGTAGACATCCCAAGTAATATGCCGAAAGTGAAACATTCCGGGCAGCCGTCTCACAAGTGACCATAGCGCGCGACTCCGCCACACCTCGCGCGAACGATATGTAGTAGTATAAAGAAACATCCCTCAAAAACGGGAAGGAACATTTACTTGACGAATTTTAATGTTGCTTTGTGTTTCAGGTTTGAAAAGTGCTGGAATTTAGGCTAAGTAGCCTACTTGAAATGCTTGAAATTGTAACTACTTCGTTTCACATCAAATATCTGTCTGACTGAACAGTCTCTTGTATTACGTTAACAAATACGAGCCTCTTGTAATTCCAGGACGAAACATGACAGAACGTGAAGACGTTAAGATTGGGCGTTTTGAAAATAAACCACCATTAAATAATGTGATAAAAAAGCGAATTATATCGAATCATTTCGACTATATGTATAAATATTTAACTTGAAGTTTAAAGTGCTGGGAAATATTTAGTGCAATAGTGCACTTTAACAGTGTAAGGAACTGCGCGACGCAGAGCAGGGAGGCGGACACATAACAGGTAGGCAGTCCGAACATGAAATATAAACGGGCATGGTGGCACAAAGAACAAAAGGCACGGGAAACAAAGACTAGGCTGAACGTACTTACGACGAAGACGAAACAGAAACAGTTAAATCTACTAGAGCACGAACGAGGCAAGAGAATAAACAGGTAAGTAGCACAAAATAACCGATACCGACATGGGAGAGACGGGGACTATAAATACATTGAACTAGACTAGAAACAGGCAGGGTTGCCAGGTCCTACAAAAATATCCCGCACAAAGTAGCCCAAAAAACCGCATCCCGCGACCCCAGAATTTTTACCCGCGGCTGGATTTTCAAACAAGCCCAATTTGGCGTGAAAACCGCAAACCTGGCAACTATGGAAACAGGTGAAGACAATAACGACAAGCGCGTGGCAGACGTGGGGAAACCATAGAAACACACAACAAGGCGGGCTCAAGGAGCAGGGAACAACAGACGAGGAACAGGGAAACCGGAGTGACAGCTAGGAGAGGGGGGCGTAGCCCTACGTGACACAGTGTCACGTGTGTTGTTTACATTTTTTGTTTACAATGTTTGCACATGGAAAATTGCAATATCATTCATTGAAATCTGCATTTAAAAAAAAGCTTTGTAGCCCCAATTTTTTTTTGTTTTTTTTTGGATGGAAGATCGTGATAAAAAATCGAAATCGTGATTTTATGAAAAAAATTGTGATACTATTTTTTCCCCATATCGCCCACCCCTAGTGCAGATTAATATATAAAACGACTCCGATAGCCGCGTATCGATTAATTTAATTAATTTCACCGAGCTGTTCAAGAACCGGATCTTTTGGAAACGACTCATCACTATTATGTACTGGAAGAGGTTTTTCGGGCATAAAGCACGTTATACAACAGCCGTACACATTAACATTACCTAAAATTAACAGCCTCCAAACATTACCTTTCAGGGGTGGGTTTCCCGAAACGTTCGTAGCGCCAAGTACTTCGTAACCTCGTATGAAACGTATGAGGTTAAGAAGTACTTAGCGCTACGAACGTTTCGGGAAACCCACCCCTGACCTGCTCTAAATAGAATTTCAACTAGATACACAACCGCTTAGCGCCATTAGATCACGACAGATATTGGATAGTCCTGCCCTGTCCGGGACCATGCTAATATGGCCAAACCTGGTGGAAACTTTTAAAGACGAATTTTGAAAATGCCACAATTTTAATTGCCATTAAATCATGACGTTTTGCACACTACTGTTGAAAGAATTCACAGAGACTGAAACTGAGAACGGCACACGAATGTTTTAATAACTCCCTGCATCAAGATGTGCATAGCCTAGCATGCTAGCGACATAACACAAAATAGATTAACTCTAAACAAAGAAAAAAACTGTTACATACCTTTCAGAGTGGAAATTGTTATTTCGTCCAGTTTCTCCATAACTTGCCTTCAATTCTTCACTAGTTGTACCATGAAATCACATCCAAACTTGAACCTCAGTAGCACTTAACCCTACAGTCTAACCGTCGTCTTTAACCGTCGGCGCGAAAGTTGTAACGATACCATCTCCAGGAGTGTGGGGGAGGGGATGGAGATGGTTTAGTTCACGTTTTATTTATAAGCATATATATATATATAATATATATATATATATATAAATATATATATATAATATAATTTTTTTTTTAATAAACGAGTGAATGTGCACTATTATTTATTCCAGCTTTTGTAAGGCGACTTATGATAAACCGTATACCTCTTAATAGACTAATCCAGGTTTTCTTAGGTTCATGGGTAAATGAGTTCACAGACCAGCAAAGCAAAATGATTTGGCGCTGTGTTATATGCTTCGTTTTTGTGGGTCTGACCCTCAAATCCTACTCAGTCATATTAGTTCTGCACATAGCCATAGTCCAGATTTCCATGTAGTTTGTGGTATAGATGGATGTGTCAAAGAGTATCGTGTTTACAACATGAAGAATAACTCATTAATTGTGAGTGCTGTTAATTATAGTGGTTTTCCTGTATTTGGGCTTGTGTGAAATATTTATGTGATAAATTCATCATTACATTGTTTTGAATTACAACAGTATAATACCATTTGCTATGACAGATTACATGTCATGTAAAATTGAGATTCCAAACATGGCACAAGCAACAGAACTGATTATAGATTTGATATGACCTATGCTGTCATATCAATATATTATAAATATCTCATCTGATATATTATAAAAGGTACTCTGTTTTACATGGATGGATTGGATCATTAGATGGTGGTTTTGGACAGTTTTACAGCAATTAAAAAAAATTTTATTGTGGCCATTTGTAGCAAGAGACTGACATTCGAACGCTGTAGTTGGTACATGATTATTATGGTGAAGATTTGCTAAAGGTGTTCATCTGTTTGACCTGGCCTAAAGTGAACGCTATGAGTTGTGCTGTATGTTATGTCTTTCAAATGGGGCTTGCTTAACTGTGTTTTATGTTTACCAACTGCTTTGAGTCTTGCAGCTTTTGTTCATGTAAGACCACATGTTGTATGAAACATTATGACAGCCATTATTTCAAACTTGAGTCATTAAGTACATTTCTTAAAATGAGAATTTGTTTAAGTGGCCTTATTCTTTAAATAAGAAGAATAATCTTATTCTTATTCTAGAATTTCAACCAAACCATAGTCATACCCTGTAATTGGTAAATAAAGCTCAAGATGAGCTGAAATATCTTATTTAGAAAAAGTTAGACAAATGTTCTTAGAATGAGCTTAATTTTCTTGTACAAAACTTGCTTGTTAAGAATATTTTTTCTTTTTAGACAAAAATAAGAAATAAAGTCCATAAACAAGGGTTTTTTACTTTCTTAAAAATCGTTTTTTGCAGTGCTTACAGCGCCAGCAAACGCTGTTTTGAACGCCTTAATGCAAGCCTTACCTACTTGTTAGGAAATGCATGTGTAACATTACAAACATGATAAAACAGCTTGTTATCACATCCAAACACTGTTTTAGAACAAAATATGAGTTTTCAGTTCATTCTTCAAAAGTTGCACTTTTGCTCCAAGTTATGCTCAGAAACACTGTTTAGAGCGCTTACAGCGCCAGCAAACGCTGTTTTGAACGCCTTAATGCAAGCCTTACCTACTTGTTAGGAAATGCATGTGTAACATTACAAACATGATAAAACAGCTTGTTATCACATCCAAACACTGTTTTAGAACAAAATATGAGTTTTCAGTTCATTCTTCAAAAGTTGCACTTTTGCTCCAAGTTATGCTCAGAAACACTGTTTAGAGCGCTTACAGCGCCAGCAAACGCTGTTTTGAACGCCTTAATGCAAGACTTACTACTTGTTAGAAAATGGATGTGTAACATTACAAACATGATAAAACAGCTTGTTATCACATCCAAACACTGTTTTAGAACAAAATATGAGTTTTCAGTTCATTCTTCAAAAGTTGCACTTTTGCTCCAAGTTATGCTCAGAAACACTGTTTAGAGCGCTTAAAGCGCCAGCAAACGCTGTTTTGAACGCCTTAATGCAAGACTTACTACTTGTTAGAAAATGGATGTGTAACATTACAAACATGATAAAACAGCTTGTTATCACATCCAAACACTGTTTTCATTAAAAATATGAGTTTTCTTTTCATTCTTGAAAAGTTGCACTTTTGCCCCAAGTTATGCTCAGAAACACTGTTTAGAGCTCTTACAACGCCAGCAAACGCTGTTTTGAACGCCTTAATGCAAGCCTTACCTACTTGTTAGGAAATGCATGTGTAACATTACAAACATGATAAAACAGCTTGTTATCACATCCAAACACTGTTTTAGAACAAAATATGAGTTTTCAGTTCATTCTTCAAAAGTTGCACTTTTGCTCCAAGTTATGCTCAGAAACACTGTTTAGAGCGCTTACAGCGCCAGCAAACGCTGTTTTGAACGCCTTAATGCAAGACTTACTACTTGTTAGAAAATGGATGTGTAACATTACAAACATGATAAAACAGCTTGTTATCACATCCAAACACTGTTTTAGAACAAAATATGAGTTTTCAGTTCATTCTTCAAAAGTTGCACTTTTGCTCCAAGTTATGCTCAGAAACACTGTTTAGAGCTCTTACAACGCCAGCAAACGCTGTTTTGAACGCCTTAATGCAAGCCTTACCTACTTGTTAGGAAATGCATGTGTAACATTACAAACATGATAAAACAGCTTGTTATCACATCCAAACACTGTTTTGGAACAAAATATGAGTTTTCAGTTCATTCTTCAAAAGTTGCACTTTTGCCACAAGTTATGCTCAGAAACACTGTTTAGAGCTCTTACAACGCCAGCAAACGCTGTTTTGAACGCCTTAATGCAAGCCTTACTACTTGTTAGGAAATGCATGTGTAACATTACAAACATGATAAAACAGCTTGTTATCACATCCAAACACTGTTTTGGAACAAAATATGAGTTTTCAGTTCATTCTTCAAAAGTTGCACTTTTGCTCCAAGTTATGCTCAGAAACACTGTTTAGAGCGCTTACAGCGCCAGCAAACGCTGTTTTGAACGCCTTAATACAAGACTTACTACTTGTTTGGAAATGCATGTGTAACATTACAAACATGATAAAACAGCTTGTTATCACATCTAAACACTGTTTTGGAACAAAATATGAGTTTTCAGTTCATTCTTCAAAAGTTGCACTTTTGCTCCAAGTTATGCTCAGAAACACTGTTTAGAGCGCTTACAGCGCCAGCAAACGCTGTTTTGAACGCCTTAATGCAAGCCTTACCTACTTGTTAGGAAATGCATGTGTAACATTACAAACATGATAAAACAGCTTGTTATCACATCCAAACACTGTTTTAGAACAAAATATGAGTTTTCAGTTCATTCTTCAAAAGTTGCACTTTTGCCACAAGTTATGCTCAGAAACACTGTTTAGAGCGCTTACAGCGCCAGCAAACGCTGTTTTGAACGCCTTAATGCAAGCCTTACCTACTTGTTAGGAAATGCATGTGTAACATTACAAACATGATAAAACAGCTTGTTATCACATCCAAACACTGTTTTAGAACAAAATATGAGTTTTCAGTTCATTCTTCAAAAGTTGCACTTTTGCCACAAGTTATGCTCAGAAACACTGTTTAGAGCGCTTACAGCGCCAGCAAACGCTGTTTTGAACGCCTTAATGCAAGCCTTACCTACTTGTTAGGAAATGCATGTGTAACATTACAAACATGATAAAACAGCTTGTTATCACATCCAAACACTGTTTTAGAACAAAATATGAGTTTTCAGTTCATTCTTCAAAAGTTGCACTTTTGCTCCAAGTTATGCTCAGAAACACTGTTTAGAGCGCTTACAGCGCCAGCAAACTTAATGCAAGACTTACTACTTGTTAGAAAATGGATGTGTAACATTACAAACATGATAAAACAGCTTGTTATCACATCCAAACACTGTTTTCATTCAAAATATGAGTTTTCTTTTCATTCTTGAAAAGTTGCACTTTTGCTCCAAGTTATGCTCAGAAACACTGTTTAGAGCGCTTACAGCGCCAGCAAACGCTGTTTTGAACGCCTTAATGCAAGCCTTACCTACTTGTTAGGAAATGCATGTGTAACATTACAAACATGATAAAACAGCTTGTTATCACATCCAAACACTGTTTTAGAACAAAATATGAGTTTTCAGTTCATTCTTCAAAAGTTGCACTTTTGCTCCAAGTTATGCTCAGAAACACTGTTTAGAGCGCTTACAGCGCCAGCAAACGCTGTTTTGAACGCCTTAATGCAAGACTTACTACTTGTTAGAAAATGGATGTGTAACATTACAAACATGATAAAACAGCTTGTTATCACA
Source organism: Brachyhypopomus gauderio (assembly GCF_052324685.1). Lineage (NCBI taxonomy): Eukaryota > Metazoa > Chordata > Actinopteri > Gymnotiformes > Hypopomidae > Brachyhypopomus > Brachyhypopomus gauderio. The sequence goes on from NW_027507638.1 coordinate 25,585, forward strand.
TCCAAACACTGTTTTCATTAAAAATATGAGTTTTCTTTTCATTCTTGAAAAGTTGCACTTTTGCCCCAAGTTATGCTCAGAAACACTGTTTAGAGCTCTTACAACGCCAGCAAACGCTGTTTTGAACGCCTTAATGCAAGCCTTACCTACTTGTTAGGAAATGCATGTGTAACATTACAAACATGATAAAACAGCTTGTTATCACATCCAAACACTGTTTTGGAACAAAATATGAGTTTTCAGTTCATTCTTCAAAAGTTGCACTTTTGCTCCAAGTTATGCTCAGAAACACTGTTTAGAGCGCTTACAGCGCCAGCAAACGCTGTTTTGAACGCCTTAATACAAGACTTACCTACTTGTTAGGAAATGCATGTGTAACATTACAAACATGATAAAACAGCTTGTTATCACATCCAAACACTGTTTTAGAACAAAATATGAGTTTTCAGTTCATTCTTCAAAAGTTGCACTTTTGCTCCAAGTTATGCTCAGAAACACTGTTTAGAGCGCTTACAGCGCCAGCAAACGCTGTTTTGAACGCCTTAATGCAAGCCTTACCTACTTGTTAGGAAATGCATGTGTAACATTACAAACATGATAAAACAGCTTGTTATCACATCCAAACACTGTTTTAGAACAAAATATGAGTTTTCAGTTCATTCTTCAAAAGTTGCACTTTTGCTCCAAGTTATGCTCAGAAACACTGTTTAGAGCGCTTACAGCGCCAGCAAACGCTGTTTTGAACGCCTTAATGCAAGCATTACCTACTTGTTAGGAAATGCATGTGTAACATTACAAACATGATAAAACAGCTTGTTATCACATCCAAACACTGTTTTAGAACAAAATATGAGTTTTCAGTTCATTCTTCAAAAGTTGCACTTTTGCTCCAAGTTATGCTCAGAAACACTGTTTAGAGCGCTTACAGCGCCAGCAAACGCTGTTTTGAACGCCTTAATGCAAGACTTACTACTTGTTAGAAAATGGATGTGTAACATTACAAACATGATAAAACAGCTTGTTATCACATCCAAACACTGTTTTAGAACAAAATATGAGTTTTCAGTTCATTCTTCAAAAGTTGCACTTTTGCTCCAAGTTATGCTCAGAAACACTGTTTAGAGCTCTTACAACGCCAGCAAACGCTGTTTTGAACGCCTTAATGCAAGCCTTACTACTTGTTAGGAAATGCATGTGTAACATTACAAACATGATAAAACAGCTTGTTATCACATCCAAACACTGTTTTGGAACAAAATATGAGTTTTCAGTTCATTCTTCAAAAGTTGCACTTTTGCTCCAAGTTATGCTCAGAAACACTGTTTAGAGCGCTTACAGCGCCAGCAAACGCTGTTTTGAACGCCTTAATACAAGACTTACCTACTTGTTAGGAAATGCATGTGTAACATTACAAACATGATAAAACAGCTTGTTATCACATCCAAACACTGTTTTAGAACAAAATATGAGTTTTCAGTTCATTCTTCAAAAGTTGCACTTTTGCTCCAAGTTATGCTCAGAAACACTGTTTAGAGCGCTTACAGCGCCAGCAAACGCTGTTTTGAACGCCTTAATGCAAGCCTTACCTACTTGTTAGGAAATGCATGTGTAACATTACAAACATGATAAAACAGCTTGTTATCACATCCAAACACTGTTTTAGAACAAAATATGAGTTTTCAGTTCATTCTTAAAAAGTTGCACTTTTGCTCCAAGTTATGCTCAGAAACACTGTTTAGAGCGCTTACAGCGCCAGCAAACGCTGTTTTGAACGCCTTAATGCAAGCCTTACCTACTTGTTAGGAAATGCATGTGTAACATTACAAACATGATAAAACAGCTTGTTATCACATCCAAACACTGTTTTAGAACAAAATATGAGTTTTCAGTTCATTCTTCAAAAGTTGCACTTTTGCTCCAAGTTATGCTCAGAAACACTGTTTAGAGCGCTTACAGCGCCAGCAAACGCTGTTTTGAACGCCTTAATGCAAGACTTACTACTTGTTAGAAAATGGATGTGTAACATTACAAACATGATAAAACAGCTTGTTATCACATCCAAACACTGTTTTAGAACAAAATATGAGTTTTCAGTTCAT
>NW_027507639.1:2500-27567 GCF_052324685.1 Brachyhypopomus gauderio
CTCACACACACTCACACATCTGCCAGTACCAATAACAACTCCAGCGCATGAGACAGGACTACAACGCAACCTCTAAAAACTACCACAGGCCAGATCAGCCAGTACTAACACTACCAAGCCCCTCCTCCAGTGGAATTGCTCAAATAATAATTACGTTTTAGATATTATATTGTAATATTATATTATATTTTATTTTTTTACATTGTCAACAGTAGTATATGCTGTATGTACTAATCAACAATTCTGTTTTGGCAGGGGTTTAATGTGTCAGATTTAACTTAAAGCTGAATTTCCGTTCCCAACATATATGTGCCTTAAATAGAGAAGGAACTAAATCTAAGTCTTTCTACTGAACAAAGGACGACTCTCCACCCTGGAACGTGTGATGGAGTCGAGATCCTTCCTATGCACTCCAGTGTTAATTAATGCTTATTTTCAGAGTGTCGTCTGGACACTAGCATGGTCCTGCTGGCCAGCCTCCCAGCTCCCAGTCTCAATGTCACCTCCTTAGACTTCCCTCTCGAACGGACGCGACCACACTGGCTTCACCATGGCCCGGAGCAATGCATTGACACAGTCCCCCCCCCAAATGTGGCCGAGCGCCGAGCTGAAGAGTCGTATCGAGCTGCCACCTTGGGCAGGACGGACGCGGCGATCGGGACGTTGGGGCTGGGGCGACCGCCAGAGTCCCGCAGCGCAGCGGATCTCCAGCAGGAGGCGTGGCAGCCCCCCCGGGCTACAGATTGCGGTCGACATGAGGCAGGTGGGCAGGTGGGCAGGTGGGCGGTGGGCCCCGGGCTCTGGCTGCAGCCTTATCTTATCCCCACGCTCTGATAGGGCCGGAGCATGTCTCCACCCAACGCCGATAAGAACAGCCAGCAGGGCCCAGAAGTGGCAGGAGCCCTGCTCCTCTCAAGACAACAACCAGCTAATCTCTCACTGTATCTCGCCCCTTCTTCTTATCTCTGGTATTAAACACACACACACACACACACACACACACACACACACACCACAGACACAAACTCAAAAATAGGAAGACTTAGGAAAAACCCAAACACGATTATTCTGATGAGGATGATGGTTAAAAAGTATTGTTGATAAAGAGACAGCCTACTTCAGGTGAAAGAAATGGGAGTATAAATTCGCTTTTACTGATGAAAGATAACCTGATGAAATCGCAAGTTAATGTCAGAAGCACATTACGCATCAGGATGAGATTAAACTCCTGTATCTCTTTGTAGTCTGTCGGTTAATATAAAAAGTGTTATTTGGTCTTTCAGTCTCTTTAATTCTCTCTCCAAGTCTCTCTTGCTCTCTCTCTGTCTGTCTCTGTCTGTCTCTCTCTTTTCTTTCCCCCCTTTCTCCCATCCTAAAGTTTGTGTCCTACTTTCTGGGTTCTTTGAAAAACAGTAGTTGGTGCGTATCGGATGAAAGATAGAAGGAGTTGAGAGGCGAGAGAGAGAGAGAGAGTGAAAGAGAGAGAGAGAGGATGGGAGAGCAGGGGAGAGAGGCCAGTGGAATCGTGCGATGGCTTGCCCCTTTTATCTCTCAGCCTGAGATGACTGACTTTAAAAAGACACGACAGCCTCTCTGGGGACCAAACCCTCCTTTGGCTTTAAGCACTCTGAATGTAAATAGTGGAACACAGCCCTTCCACCACGACGGCGGCCCACTTAGACCAAAGGGAGACATTTCGCCTTTTCATTTTTCTGTTTCTACAATCAGCAAAGGCTCCGACTGTGGTTGTGCACTCAAGGCTGCTAACAACTAATGCGTAATCCACATGCCTGGAGAATTTAGGCTATTTTACATACTATGCCAAGGAGACAGATGATTGCCTACCTGAGATGGAAAACGGGAATGATCACATCCCGCATATTCCCAAATCTACTCTCCGGCACTGCAATGTAAAATCACTGAAAAGCCTTTCTGGGTCATTTAAAGCCCTTGACTAGGGTTTGACTTCTTCTCTCTCAAAGAAGGTCAAAGCAAAACCATAAAGGACATCAACTTATGTGTGCTAATTGTTTTGAGTTTGTGTGTGTGTGTGTGTGTGTGTGTGTGAGAGAGAGAGAGAGAGAGAGAGAGAGAGAGAGAGAGGGTGTGTGTGTGTGTGAATGTGTGTATCTGTGCGCATGTGTCTGCGTCTATGAGTGTGTGTGTGTGTGTGTGTGTGTGTGTGTGTGTGGGCGGGGCCAAGGGCGTTGGTGGTGAATGTAGAACATGTCTATTTTGAGTTCTAGTAGAGCACATGGGCCCATCATTAGAGGCCAGACTGTGTCCCATGTGTCATTTGAGCAGGCAAACTCGCTATGTGAAGCCCTAACTCGTTTACTTCAGGCCCCCGCTGAGAGCCACGTCACTAGCAGCACTAGCAGTTTGTGTGTGTTTGTGTGTGTGGTGTGTGTGTGTGCGCGTTGAGCTGTGTGCTGGGCTGTCTCAGGCTTTTCAGAGGAAGGTGAGAGGGGGATGTTGTCTGGCCAGATTATCCAGCAGCCTAAGCCATGTGCCAGACTTTATGGTGTGTGTGTGAGTGTTTGTGTGTGTGTGTAAGAGGGCTTGGCCTCTTCTGATGATGCGTTCAAAACAGGTTTCTGAAAGGCCCGCCCCACTCTATTCACCACCCCCTCCCCATCATTTCCACCACCACCTCTACCACCACCTCATGACATGTTCTCATATGCACACACACACACACACACACACACACACACACACACACACACACACAAATACACACACACACACACACACACACACACACACATACACACACAAACACACACACACACACAAACACACACACACACAGTGCATGTCCTTTATCGCTGAGGGCTTTGAGCTGCTTGGCAGTGGTGCCATGTGACCGTATTGTTAAGCTGCATCCGGCTGGCGTAGAATAAAACCTTCAGTGACGGAGATGTGACCCTGCTGTGAATGACCTGACCTGTCAGACTCGCCTCCTGCCTCCTCCCAGACAGAATGAGATGGAGAGAGGTAGAACGAGAACGAGAGAGAGAATGAAAGAGAGAAAAAGAGAGAGACCAAACAAAGAAAAAGAAACAAGCAGCTCAATGGAGTCTAGCCCATTATATGTTTCTCCCTAGTGTGTGTGTGAATAATCATCTTATGACTCACGTGCTTAGTCCCAAAACGGTCATGTGTGTGTGTGTGTGTGTGTGTGTGTGTGTGTGTGTGTGTGTGTGTGTACACAATTGCACTCATACAATATGCATACATCTGCTTGTCCATTGGCTTTTCTGTAATTTGTTCCCTTTCCTTTTGGGTGCCTACATGAAGACGGCCATGTAATGTGGTCATGTGACCTTGCAGCTGCTATTGCGACACCTATCAATCCACAGCAGAGGACGGCAGCGTGTCGTACGGCCACCCCGCATGAACCCTGCGCTTATGGAAACTGAGCCGAACCCCTTCTCGTACACTTTCTCCGTGCGAGGCTCAGATTACGGAAGATATAGCAGCCGCCATTCTTCTAGTCGGTCGATGTCGGTTATTCCGAGCAGGAAACCGGCCAGCTATCTGCAGAACGGGCTCCCTCGCCAGCGTGACAAGGTGGCGTAATCGCCCCACCAGCGTGCTCTCAGACGCAGCCAAACTTGGATTGCTTTGATGCCCGATGTGCTGGTTTTTCCTGGAGCTGGGCCTATCTCTGTACGGCAGGGCAGGAACAGGGCTTATCTATGTGAGAGTGGAGCATGTCTGGAGATGTGCTTCATGTTTTGGTGGGAAGGAGTTTAAGAATTGCGTGCGTTTGTGCATATATACAGTATGTGTGTGTGAGTCTGTGTATGCAAGAGAGTGTGTGTGTGAGAGTGTGAGAAAGTGATCCAAAGTCATGGAGAGAGGCCCCTTGCAATAAGGTGATAGCTCGACTTGTGTGGACGGAAAGAGGAAGCGGTTCTTGCTTCAAAGAAGCAGATGGCGCAACACGAGCCTGGCATGATAAGTCCAGCGTGACTGTGCATGGATTGCGCCGGTCGGTTGGCATGGGCTGGCATGGCATGCCACACTGGCACTGGGGGAGGGTCTAGAGGAGAGAGCATGCTGCAACCGAATTGTTGTCAGGCAGTGGTGGTGTCAAATTACCTCGACAACACACAAAAGATCTGAGTTTTAATGGGCTATTGTGCAGTTCTGAGACCTGCCTCTTCCATCTAAAGTGCAAGCGGTCAAATGTAAAACACTGACATTTTTCACTCACTAGATGGTTTAAAAAGAGTAAAAATCTCACTCACGCCTACATATCTCATTCAATCACTCCAGTCAAACAGATCTTGTTGTAGAACTGTGGTGGAATTCCATTTCATTATGATGTCATCACCTAAATTGAATTAGACCACACCCTAAAGTTCTGAGGCAAAACCACACCATTCAAGCTATGACAGCGTCACTGGGAGGCCCGTGGTATTCATCTCGGTGTCTGGCTGCATGTATGTGTAAACATGTGGGTTAGTGCAGGTGTTTGGGTAACTCTCCAGATCTTAGCCACTTCCCTCACACAATGACTGTGTTGTTCTCTGCTCTGCCCGCTTCAGGCGGTGTTTCTAAACAGGCTGGACCAGTGTGGTGGGTGTGTTTCTACCTCAGCTCCCTGCCTCTGGGGTGAGGAAGCAAAAGTCTTGCGCAGTTCATATATAGCCACCGAGGTTGTTTTCAACTGTCATATGGAGGAAAGCTGTATAATTATCCTTTCTCTCACTTTCGCCATCTCGTGTTCTCTCACGCATAAGTGTGCACAAGCTCGCGCGCACAAACGCACACACACACAGAATGCAAAACGTCACACATACTTACACACATCCATAACACTCTTTGTCTCAGCTCACACCCTCCCACACAAATCCATATATTCTTACTAATACATTCTACATCACCTCACGTATTCTCTCACGGATAAACACAGATGCATTCACCCCTTCTCTCTCTCTCTCTCTCTCTCTCTCTCTCTCTCTCTCTTTCTCACCAGTGCCCTTGCAGCAATCTGTATGCTGGGGATGCTAATGGAGCGTGTTATGGTGATGATGAAGGGAGACACACAGAGAGAGAGAGAGAGAGACAAAAAGAACGAGAGCTGTAACCTGCAGCACGCCACGCTGACGTTTTAGCGGACGTGTCCCAGCCCTCCGTCTTAATCCTCAGTGCAGTGGCGTGGATCCAGAACAGAAACCCGCCTCAAGCTCGCCGTGTGGACCCCACATGCTCCAGATGGATCATGGGAGAATGAGGGCCCCTAAATATAGCTGGTTGCTATAGAAACCCAGGTGCATGGGCCACCTCCCGTAGCTCCGTGGTGGGGGCGATGTGGGGCGTCTGGGATGCAGGTGAGGCGGAACTCCATCCGGAGAGCAACACCCAGCCGTTCTTCCTTACATCCTGCCCGCATAGCAGTGACCAACATTTCCATGACAACCAGAAAGAATCCGGCACGGTGGGTGTCCCACCTTCTGTGGATGCCACCATGGTAACGGTTTTTCACGAGGCCGGACTTTGTTTTTTAACTTGGAAGTGCAACCTGAGCTGTAACCAGCCGTACCCAACAAGAAACCCCACGTGCAACGTTTTATACCACTGCACAGAGCCGTGTAATCTATTAGTTTGCTGTAGACTCACCCAACATGCCCTTGTAATCTATCTCATTATTATTTGTGATTTCACTTTGTGTGTAAAATAATTTAGGATCATTTGAGCTGCTCCAGGAACAGTCAAGAGGGCTCATGCCTGCTGTCCTGGTTCATTGGACAGAGACTGCAGGACTAACAAATGTTTATCATATTAAATGTTGTGGTCAAGTTCAAAGTGAACAGAAATACAGTCCATAAATATTGTGGTTCATGCTTGAATATGGCGGTTGTAATGAGCCGTGAAATGATTTTCCTTAATTTAATGGAGCCAAACTGGCTTTTATTTACGCATGGGTGAGATGTTCACTGGCTGTCGTAGTCCATGGGGGAGACGCAGAGGACGACATTGGGAAGCTCTGTTTTATTGGATTGTGCTGTAGTCTTCGGCTGTAGTCGGGTTGCCATGAACCACGGAATCCACAAATTTAAAAAAGAAAAATAAACACATAAATAAACTAGTGACTCACACTATGTATAAACTTAGTGTTTACGTTATGACTGTCTACCTTAACCGCGCTGTTTTGCAGCTTTCACAGGTCTTGTGATACCCTATTGGTCATGTCTGTCGCTAGCTGTCGTCATTTCTGCAACAACTGAAACTGACGGTAAAACCTTCCGTTGTTGCAGCAGGCCATTTTGCCAAGCAGGTGGTCACGCTGTACTGTACGCGTCCTACTCAAGCAGACGGTTTCAGCGACGCGGAACAGAAAGCGATATGGCGGAAGTGAAAGTATTTAAGCGGGGATTTCGCGCGGCCGTTATGAGGGAGTTTTTTCTAAGGTTAATGAGAGTGTAGCATAACCCACATGCCTTTCAGACATACGTCAGTTCCCGCTTATACGACACGGTGACAACTTCTTAAAGAGTAGTAATATGGTGAAAGTCAGGCTGCATCCAGATAATCACGTTTACATGTTATGAGTATGTATAGTTGGCTTGGGCACATTTTAGACATGAGCCATAACCTTTTTGACATTTGATATTGGCTGAAGGGTTTATTATTTTTGACTTAACCTACTGTTCAGTATAAATTTAGATACAGCTGATTTTTGTTTACAATTTCTCTTCCCATGTTGGTTAAACACATACCAAGTAATATAATAGGTTTGTTTGTATTTATGTTCTGTTACCACAGCACAGGTCACCACAGCCAAGAACTTATTTCGAGCTGTGTCTGTTCATGAAGCACACAGCTCATGCTGTTGTGAAGGAATATTTATTTTCATGATATTTTCATTGTTCATTAGGCAATGAGGCTTTCTGCTTTACGGTGGCGAAGCGTAGATGAACAGTGCTACAACAGCCTGGAGAGGCAGAAAACCACTCAGATATGTATGAGCACAGCAGAAGAGACAATATTATGCGACCACTGAGATGATTAATATGCATCCGCACAGGTGGTGTGTTCTAATTTATGCTGATGAATTCTGAGCCAGACTACATGATCTCTAATCAGTTTCTCATTGAGCAAACGGTCACACCATTTTATATATATATATATATATAATATATATATAATATATATATATATATATATATATAGGCCTAGGCTATATATTGATTTCTAGCTCATTTTAGCATAGAGAAAAATATCAAGCTCATGGAGTTACGCATAACATTAGCACATTATATATTTATTGAAGATACGCTGCGTAATGTTGGATTTCTTTTTAGTGTATTGCATCAGTATATCTACAGCCAAGGCATCCATTGTTGCTTAACAGGCTGAAATGTATCTGGAAACTGGATCTGGAGTGGCCCTGACCTATGAAGAATGAAAGGGAGGCTCTGGCAACCCTATCCTCCACATGTGGCTGTGGCTCCAAGGTGGTGCATAGGAGGACCACGGTGTCTCACCGCTTGCCAGGAGGGTCAGGGTAACCCAAAGCCCTCCAGAGGGGCTACGTTTCAGCCACCTAGCTCCATCTCCCCCCAGACCTCCCATCAGCCGTCACCCTACAGCCACGAGGGGACAATCAGGAAAAGACTGAGGAAAACGTTCCTGAATAGAGCCCACGAGCCCAGGGGACAGAATCCAAACAGGCTCTCTGATGTTTTGGCAACCCTGCTCTAAATGACAGGTGCTGTTTAGGGAGATGTTTTCTGGAAACACAAGTAGGACACTGCTTAGTCATAAAGTTCAGCAGTGTGTGAATATTTCATGTCTCCCATGAGTAGTCTCATTATAAGAGCTACAGAAAGAGTGACAGGAGGGGTTAGCGTGTATTTGGCAACGTCATAACTCCGTTCGGAATTCCGCTGTGACCAGTTTCCCTGGTTACAAAGGGATAAGCTGTTTCCTCTCTCAAGTCAGACATGGTGATCTGTTTCATCAAGAACGGACAGAGCCCAAGCCTAGACAGGAAACACAAATAAATGACTTCATACTTACTACCCTTAATCTGAATTTGCACAGGAATACAGGGCCTTTAATGAAATATTAAGTGGTATATTCATAATAATAATAATAATAACTTATAAGTGCTTTTCATGCACTAAAATAGAAGTGAAAAAAGAATAATGGTCACAGGAAGCATACAAAATTTGCATAAATACATCTATACTTCTGCTAGTGAGTCCTGCATTATTTTTTTATATTTACGAAATAGAATTGATGCATAATCTGTCCAAAGGAATGCATACAGTCCCTGAGACTAGCACTTAAACCTGACCAAAAATCCTCACCTCCATTTCCAGCTCTGAACATGTTTGCACTGTCAACCTACAATTAGCCCTCCTATTTTGGGAAACGGAGAGTGTTACAGCTATCAGTCCGCCATTTCCTTCTAGTGCATCGAGTAACTAAATAGGCATGACGAAGTGAGATTTAATACTGCCTTCTTCCGGGAGTCGTCCTGCATTCCATTCACGTTCCTCCATTCACTTCTACCAGACATCCTGGCAGTGTCCAACATGGCAGGAACTGAGACAACTTTAACTTCGACCACAGTGAGGTATAAATAAAAGAGAATGTGCATAGATGTCTGTACTGTTTAGAAAATGGTCTCCATGAACGATGGAGCAGTCAGCACCAGCAGGCAGAGGAAGGTGCAGCCAATCACTGTGCTTTCTAAATGAAGCAGGACTAACTCACGTCTGATGACCAAACTCTCAGAAGCAAGCCGAGATCCCCAAAGCATGACCTCACCTCCATTACCCAGAGTTCTCCGTTCACGCCGGACGGGATGATTGGATTTGTGGCCGAGGCCGCCCCAGTGCTGGGTTGGGCCGGCTCGCCAGTAGACGGTTAGGCTCGGGAGGTGACTCACTGAGTGCACGGAGCAGGCCTGCGTCTGGGCAAAGTCCGCCCCGGAGAAACCCGATCCGTCACCGACGGGGGCAGGAAACCCTGATGCCGTTCGGGCTAAGCGGATGATGTCAGCGCTCCATTAACCACAGCAGCATCTGTGCCGCCCAGAGAGCTCGCCAAGAGGGAGACGGCGTTCCAGGCTGCTGTCTGCCCCGCTGGTCTCCCTCTCAGAGGCCCCAGCTAATAATGGCCAAGACATAACTGAGCTTTGGGTTCTTTGTGTAGCATATTTTACACGCGATCCGAGTACAGCGGGCCCTTCCGTGATACACTTCACCACGTGGTAACGCGGCCTTAGGACGAGTCGGACTTCCTGAGTATATATAGGTCTGTGCTGAGTGCGAGTCGAGTTGTGTTACAGCGAAGACATGACAAAAGGCTTGCGTCATGCGATAGGCGAATATAAATATAGCACTAAAATATTCGCTGTCTGTTCTCCGTGTGCATGAGTCACAGGTCACAGCTCATCCACCTGCCTCCACCTCCTGAGGAGGTGACGCAGCCTTCCGCACAGCAGGTGGCTGCAGGAAGAGCTGTAGCCTCGCTCGATAACCACTGTCCTTGACAGAAGCACGCTGTTTGCTCTTCTCAGAAAAGTGGAAAAAAAAAAAAACCGACGTAGCCGGTGAAAGGGGAGCAGGCAAGAAGTTGAATCTCTTAATGCTTTTTAATGAACGTCTATACATTTAAATACCTCCCGCTCACTGTATTATTTATCTCTTCTGATCTACATGTTCTATCACTGTAGCAGTGACGTCTGCTCTCGCCTGGGCCTGGACAATCACAGTAGGTGCTGCTCTTCCATTACCGACTGCTGGACCAACTTTAGAGATGCAAATGTACAGACTACCATGATCGATGGACGCCAATATGCAACAGTTTAATGTATAGGGGTCACAAAATATAGTCAAATGTATGCACTAATAATTCACACTTGCATATTTACTGTGTATTAATACGTAAATAACTGACTTAATATTATGAAGCTGGAAATACTCAAACACTGTGTAGGACAGACTGCACAAGGAGTGATTAGATTAGAGATTTGAGGAAGTGCTGGAACGTGCAGTCCAGAGGCCGTGGTCAGCAGCCAAGCACGGAGCACAACTTCCATGAATTCGTTCCTATGCTTCCCAGAACTGTTGCTGTTGTTGTGGTCTGCTGCTGCAGGCCGCGGCCCCGCTAAACCAGCGCGTCCCCGAGTTCTGCCGCAAAACAATCGGACAAAATTAGCTCTAGCTGCGTGAAATACGCGTGTTGCTAAGGCGGTAATGAGTGCACGGCGATTAACTCCAATGAGTCATTCTCTACCATCTGGAAACAGCAGTAGTTCCTAGGAGGCCAAAGTACATCGGTGGATGTTACAGCTGGCTGACAAATTCCAGTTGTTTCCCTCCGTTAGTGGGTATAATCATAGCCAACCACGTAAAACTTCCCCTTAGACTTGATGCCAAGCCGTGGAAGAGGGCAAGTGGCGGCAGAGTGTGTGATATATCTGTAAAACAGAATTAAAGAGCTGAGTCCTTTGGCAGGTCTGAGCAGGGTGAGGAGTAGCTCTCCGGTACCTCTGTGTCCTCTGTCTGTCGGGCTGTTCATCAACGGCAACGAGGCCATATATCTCAATGACACGGCACCCAGCAGGAGGGGCCCTAAAACAGGCCAAAGCGTCCTGATTTAAATAAGGGCGAGCGGAGGAGTGCTTTTCTGAGCCCTCCTTCCTTCAGACGTTTCTCTGATGTATTTATGGCCTGCCAAGTATGCCCACTGCTTTTGGAAAAGCGCTGGCACAAATCAAATGACCTTAGGCGTCTCCCGAGCCTGATGCAGCGTGCAGCACGTGCTTGATATGAAGACCAGGATCACCTTACCTACCCCGCAATACTTATTCACAAGACATTTGCGTCACTTGCAACTTGATTACAGTCCAGGATGCATGCTGACTTAACAATATAAACAAATAACATATATTGTTATGGATATCTGATGAGGTCTCCAATAAGTTGCTTACACACTGTGTTTAACTAAGGAACAGGACTTGATAGTTGTGAGACCCAAACAGACTGTTTAATGACCCAAGATAAAGACAAAAAAATAAGAAGTTGATCTAACAATATAATTTCTACAGGGTCATTATTAGCGAGCATGCTAACGGTGCATGGAAAATGCCTGATCGGAATCGGACCCTAGTATCCCCAGCTGTAACGCACTGCTGTTCTCTGCAGAGGGATTTGTTGACTTAACTGGGTCGCCCTTTGACCTTTGTGTTTGCTGGGACCTCTGGAATTTCGCGTCACAAGGAAAACACAAACAACAGCTGTAGCTTGTTTCCCCAACTCAGGAAAAGGTCGCGTTTACAGTGGCTCGCATCCAAAGGTTGTTCGCCTGGACGGATTTCAAAGAACCTTATCACTCCATCCTTTCTCAGCATCCTAAATATAGTCACGCTATCGAGGTTGCCCATCATGCGGCTGTATTTCTGTGAAGAGACGAACATTTTCAGATTGACGTCTGGGTAACAAAGGTCCAAAGTCTGTATTTTTTTATATACATTAAATGGCCGCGGTTCTTATCTTTTTACGATATGTGTGATATTTGCGTCTGACCAAAAGAAGCCGAGCTCCAAGAGGAAGCACGTAGGCCGTTTAGTACTAGGAGGAGCGCTTGGCTTCACCTTGCGGCGTTGTTGTAAATGTGATCCCTGCAGGGCTGATTGAAAGGTTAATGAGCGGAGTGGACCAGACGCGCTGATCTTCACCGCTGACAGTGACTAACGCCGCCGCTGCGCTTCCAGGAAGCGCCCGTCTCCTTCTCGGGATCGATCCACCTCCTACTATTCGCCGGCTCCTGTTTTTAGAGCTGATGGAAGAGCTACCGGCGTGTTACTGTGTTACTGCAATCACATGGTTGCTGTTTACGAGTGACCACACCTTGGTCGTTATTTACAGGAAATGGAAGAGTTTCGTTGAGGGCTCTTCATGTTTCATCGCGCTCTTCAAACACGAGCGAGCGTGCGGGGTTCACTAGCAATCACGGTTTACAAGCAATGAAAGTGGAAACTTGTGAGGAGCGTAAATGTGACATATCAGTATGACGGCTGCAGTCATTCTCTCCGTCTGTACTTCTAGCCATGAATTTGAGACAGATCGTGTACGGCCTAATGAGATTATTAATTATAATTTAAAAGCGCACTGTCTATGTCAGCATCAACACAGAAAGCATTGCGCCCGTTAGCTGAGTGGGGTCTATGTCACTAATGGCACAGACATGATGAGTGTGCGGCTATCCTGCAGGTTGTAACTCCAGGACTCCAGCAGTACGTCCTTCCCCTGCTGGCGTTAGAGGCTTCATTGGAAGTGACTCCCGCTGAGACAAAGTGAGAGGTGGGTGAGACCCTCCACCCGTCTAGTGCTCATTAAACCTCCTCCTGTACGTAACTGAGGACCCCATGCAGGCGGGCAGACAGACGCATTCGGCCATGGCGGTTCTCTCGGCTTCCGTTATCCGTAAATCCGTTATCTCGGGTCCAGCTCCTCCCCTGCCTGTAATGATCGGAGCCATCAGATGACGTGCAAGATCATAGCGCCTAGACGCCGACTCTTCTGCTCATCACGGACCCCGTAAAATAAATGATATGTGTCTGACTCTGGCTGACATGTTTGGTATTGTGGGTTGTGCTTTGTGCTTTAAAAAAAAGTTGTTTTTCTTTCAGATTTATGTACAACAGCGTTCAGTTGCACCAGCTATTTAAGTTCTTCCTTATGGCCATGTGTTGACTGCTGTAGTGCAAATCACAGTCGACTTCAAAGAGCACAGTACCACCCACAGTGTTTATTCCCCTGTGCAGTGCAATAGATCATGGAACAAATGGCAAAAAGTGACAGTCATGTTAGTGTAACAACATGTTTGTGTTTGTAATCTAAAGGAGAGGAACATGGATCGGAGATGCATGTCTGTGTTTGACACAACAGGGACAGCAGGATTGATTATCTCTGTAGACGCTCTGTCGAGAAGAAAAAAAAAACAGCAACCCTAGGATGTGTTTTCTTCATCCTTTCGAACAAAGAGACCCACATTCTCACCATAGTGCCCCTTGCCTGGCGACGCCCTTGAGGAAAGCCTCTCGGACCAGACTGGCTTTTGATTGGGTGTGATCCTGTGGCCGTAACCATGGCGACTGCCCACAGAGCACCTGGAGGAGTGACGCAGGCGTCGTCATGGCTGCTGAAGGATGAGGATGATAACGGGGAGAAGGTCGAGAGCTGGGGGAGACACACACACACACACACACACACACACACACACACACAAAATGTACACCAAATTAGATAACCATGGGAATGCCATCCAGACTCCCATAACACACTCTCTCTCTCTCAAACTCTTTCACTCTCTCTCTCTGGAGCTCAGTGACTTTGAAAACTCCCTGCAGCCAATCCGAGAGCAGAGGGTGCAGCTCCAGTGTCAGACCACGCCTACGAGCAGAGGTGGGACTCGGCTCAACTTCTCTGGGGTTTTGTGGCCCATATATATCAATCCTGTCTGATCCAGGGTCACATGATTGCAACCACATAATTCCAGCGTTGATTTACTAAGGAGATATGATCATATAACCTCAGAAGCCCGATAGTGACTAACTCATTGGATTTTTTTGTAAACAAAACTTTCACGACATCTATCTCCTTCTCCGACATAAATTGTCTGTATTCTGTATTGTCTGTATTTATCAGACAATTATTGACAGCCCTTTCTTTGGTTGATTTACAACAAATATCACCATGAAAATATAGGTAAATTCTTGAAATACAAGCATATGTATCTGACATTTCCTGAAGTGTGTCCCCTGTACTTTCCTCAGTGTAATCAGCTTTGCCGTTGATCATAATTCAGACCTCCAGCAGGTGAATATGTGCTTTGTCACCATGGTGTCTCAAGCCAGCCTGACAGACCAAAGAGAGTGCCGCTCTGTCACCATGGCAACCATCTCGGCGAAAAGTACCAAGAGATCATTAGCTGATGCCAGTGAGAGATTAAATCTTCAATTATGCTTCAGTGAGCTTATCTTAACCAAACAACTCCATGTCCTCGCTAGGTTTATGTCATTATGACCATGTATTTGAACAGAGTTTGGTCATCTAAATGATCCTGGCACAGTTTAACTTGCGTTTGTCATGTGGCGATGTTGCGATGTCTTCCGGGGTTGGTAGAAGAGGCATTAGAAGAGAGAGAGAGAAAGAGAGATAGAGAGAAAAAGAGGGAGTCATAAAGAGTTGTTACTTATTGCACTGTTCAAATGAGCCGTCTGTGCCATAGTGCTTTAACCTCTACCTCACATCTCCAGACGTGTGTGTGTGTGTGTGTGCCCATGATGGCTCTTGCTCATTGGTCTGTGAAGTACAACGTGGAGGGGTATTTTCTGAAAGCCTTTAGCCCAGTTGGTTTAAAACAGTGTGTGTGTGTGTGTGTGTGTGTGTGTGTGTGTGTGTTCACAAAGGCATAGATATAACACGGTCACAGTCTCCCAAATGTGAGCACAATGTAAACCACATTCATTTGGTGTATTTAATATGATTAAGTGGTGTGATATGAGCACACAGTACATTTATATGTGTGTGTGTGTGTGTGTGTGTGTGTGTGTGTGTGTGTGTGTGTGTGTGTGTGTGTGTGATATTCAATGTTCATATATTCTTTGTTTGATATAGATTTCTTAGAGCTTTTATTCATTATTGAATACCTCAGTCCTCTCCTACACACACACATACTCGCCCACACATACACACCAATCCTAATCTCTGTATTTATCTCACCGCAGGACTTATGGCCTCCTTCTAATAAAACATTTACTATGGAAAGAGACACATGTGCGTAAGCATACACAAGCACCCACACAGAGGACGCGCTAATCACACAGAGCCCATTATGTCATACACAAATAGCCTTGTCATGTGACCTGGAGTCATGTGACAGGTGTGTGGTGGAGAGGTATCCTGGAAGGCAGGAAAAGTTCAGGTACCTGCCTCAGGTTTCACCGGTCAATTATTAAGTGTGGGAACGAGAGGTTCACCTATCACAGGGGTGTGGGGCTGCATGAATGCATTCAAATTCACTGTGGTACAAACAGGATACTGGTTTCATTGTGTGTGTGTGTGTGTGTGTGTGTGTGTGTGTGTGTGTGTGTGTGTGTGTGTGTCTGCATATATAAGAAAGAGTGATATATAGTGTTTGGTCCCACCATAATGCAACAAGGATACTATTTACATATGTGTATACAGGCATGTGGGTGTCCTTGTGCATATGTCATATTTACCCATACACACAAGCAGCCGAATAACATAGTGGAGCTGAGGGGAGAAGGGGTGGAGCTGGGGGAGAAGGGGTGGAGCTGGGGGAGAAGGGGTGGAGCTGGGGGGAGATGGAGTGGAGCTGAGGGAGAAAGGGTGGAGCTGGGGGAGAAGGGGTGGAGCTGGGGGGAGATGGGTGGAGCTGGGGGGAGATGGGGTGGAGCTGGGGGGAGATGGGGTGGAGCTGGGGGAGAAGGGGTGGAGCTGGGGGGAGATGGGGTGGAGCTGAGGGAGAAGGGGTGGAGCTGGGGGGAGATGGGGTGGAGCTAGGGGGAGATGGGTGGAGCTGGGGGGAGATGGGGTGGAGCTGGGGGGGTGAAGGGGTGGAGTTGGGGGGAGATGGGGTGGAGCTGGGGGAGATGGGGTGGAGCTGGGGAGAAGGGGTGGAGCTGGGGGAAGATGGGGTGGAGCTGGGGGAGAAGGGGTGGAGCTGGGGGGAGATGGGGTGGAGCTGGGGGAGAAGGGGTGGAGCTGGGAAATTTGGCATCATGGTTCTCACGCAGAAGTACCTGCAGAAACACGTCTATAGCATTCTGCAGTCCCAACATCCACGTCTAGTGGGGGGTTAATCAATCTTCTCCCAATTTCACCATCACGATTCCAAACCCTTACTTATGACCTTCTAAAACAAGACAGATTCCAGCCCAGGAGGATGAGGGCTGACGTGTGATTCCTCCAAGGCACATGAAGCCAGCCACTTCATCAAGTTCTGAAGCATTTATAGAACTTACGTGGTACACATAAATACATAATCTAACTTAATAATAGTGTGCAGGCTCTTGTAGGAGCCGAAGACTTGTTCCAGGTGTCCGAGTGCCTGATCTGGGTTGTTCTTGCTTTTGCACACTAAGCTAAAGGTCACTGAGGTAAACCTCAGTTGCATCATAGGGAAACTAGCCAGGAAAATACTGGAATCTCCCTAAACAACCCCTTAACCCCTACATACACACAAGGGCACACACAAACCCATTTGCAATCCAAACATGCGTACACAGACATACACAGACATACGCACAAACACAGAGACACATACACACCTCCCCTGACCTCTACTTAACAGAATGACACGGTGGGCCGTGAGGGGAGGGGGGAAGCTGAGGGGTGTTACTCAATGCCTGATTATTGTTTACATAAACACGCCAGCAGGGAGGGAGGTTATGATGGCTGTAAACAGCAGTAAGCAGACAGCACATGGTACTGGGCTTTCTGCTGTGGCGGGGTCATCGGGTACACCGGGACCTTGAGGGATCGTTTGTGTTGTGTATGTGTTGTGTATGTGTGGTGTAAGTTGAATATGGTGGTCACGTGTAATGAAAAAGATATGGAACTGTGGTTTCCGGTGAGCTTTCAGTGACCTTTCTGTCAAAGCGTGATGTTTGAGTGATAAGTCCTCAAGCAGTGAAGAACAGAATTCAGCCTGGTGCGGAGCACTGCTGGGGGTGTGGGCCAGTGTGTAGATTCAGCTTCTGTTCCTTCTCACCTCAGTCCAGCACATTCCACCCTGAAGAGAAAGTGTCTCTCCCAGTGGCCTCTACGTGTTAGTGTCAGCTAGCATTAATCCAGGCTGTGGAATTCCCCTTCTTCAGCAGACCACACACGCACACACACACTTCCATCACATCAAAACCCATTCCCCTGTTCCACCCTTCCTGAAGGCTTGAAGTAGCGGCTTCCAGAGCAGTCATGCGCTTAGCATGTAAACAACCAGCTCTTATCCCACCTCAGTGACTTCCGAGACTATCTGAAGAAATCCAGTTTTTAGTGTGTGGACATGGTATTTGATTGAGTTTCTATGGAAATAAAAGAGGCCCATTAGCAGGATATTAGTTACAAATAATCCACATCACGCATACTCCTTGAAGCTCTCCAACTTAAGGCATGAGGGTTTTTTGTAAGATACGGTATGATACTCACTTCATAAAGTTAGGGGTAAATCATGGTGATTCAAAATAGAAAAAAAGTTGCAGCAGTGGCTTTTGCTGTTTCATTTTTTATTTCATTTTTTATTATTGTTTACAGTCTGTACCCTATCACAGATCCTCTGAGAGTTTGTTTAGTTTGTACCCTATCACAGATCCTCTGCGTTTGTTAACAGTCTGTGTCCTATCACAGATCCTCTGAGTTTGTTTACAGTCTGTACCCTATCACAGATCCTCTGAGTTTGTTAACAGTCTGTACCCTATCACAGATCCTCTGAGTTTGTTTATAGTCTGTACCCTATCACAGATCCTCTGAGTTTGTTAACAGTCTGTACCCTATCACAGATCCTCTGAGATTGTTAACAGTCTGTACCCTAGCACAGATCCTCTGAGTTTGTTAACAGTCTGTACCCTATCACAGATCCTCTGAGTTTGTTTACAGTCTGTACCCTATCACAGATCCTCTGAGTTTGTTTACAGTTTGTACCCTATCACAGATCCTCTGAGTTTGTTTACAGTCTGTACCCTATCACAGATCCTCTGAGCTCCTCCCCTGTGAGTGTTCAGCTGTACTCATCTCCCACTGTGCTTGTGCAGTTGCCGACCAGTAATTTTCCGAGAGCAACCGACTGGCAGCCAGGAAGCGTAAACTCCCTCACCCGGCCCTCAGCACCGTAACACCACCACGCCTGCCTGGCCCAGACATTACACGTCCTGGGCCAATCAGAGTGCATGTGCTGGGACACGCCTCCCCCCACCGTGGGACCACGTTTAGGAGGTCCTGAGACAGGAGGGACAGCAGTTGAAGGAAGACATGGTTCTCAGACCAAGTACACACTCAGATTGCTATGTTCACGTGTTTCCATTCAGAAAGAAACACATACCATCTGTGTCTGCCCCCCCAGTCGTCTGTCACATGGTTTGCGACCAAAATGTTTTTCGACCACCTTTCAAAAGCTGGCTGTTTTTTTACAAGAAAGCGTAGGAGGTTTCGAAATGTTTAAATAGCACGTCCATTCTTTGATATGTTTTGTGAGGACCTTTCCCATGTGTTGTTGGGTAGTCTTGTAGAAGGGGACAGGATGTAGATTACGGTCGAGTAATCTGGGAAGACGTGCTCGCCCGTTCCAACCACATGCTATGCATTCAGGCATTTTATGTGCCTTCTCTTATTTCCAGGACTTCTCGCTGTTGTTTTTCCTGTGTTGACTAAAGAGGTGCTCCAGATATTCAGAGATTTCCGGCAAAAAGAAAAGGCATCGCCTCCACCCTGGTAATTACTGCATGCTGGTTTGGCAGAAGCCCCACTGGAGGTTATGTGGAATACTTTAGCGGCAGTTGTCATTACGATAATGTAGTGGAATGTAACACACACACATGCACACACACACACACACACACATACACACATATGCTCACTGTATATAAACAATCAATGAAGACAATAGTCAAGAAAAAACATGATTCTGTTCTCAGGATGCAGCATTGTGTGTGTGTGTGTGTGTGTGTGTGTGTGTGTGCAGATTCACAAGCACCATCATGCACATTCTATTCTTGCATTTGCATACATTTACAACAGGTAGAAGTATACATGTAGTGAGTGGAAAGAAAAGAGAGTTAAGAGTGCTCGTGTGTGTGTGTGTGTGTGTGTGTGTGTGTGTGTGTGTGTGTGTGTGTGTGTGTGTGTGTGCGTGCGTGTGTGTGTGTTGGAGGTCGGGGCGTGTCTGGGATGAGAACACCCTGACCCGAGCATACCACTCCAGCCCCTCCCCCTCAGCTCTGGGGTCAAGGCTAGGCCACGCCCACCGCCCACCATCCTGTTTATTTACACAGCCACAGGGTCGCAAATGAGCCCGGCTGATTGATTCAGTTGGCCGGAGTAGGCCGTCAACCAATGGGTAGCTGTCTGAGGCTGGATGAATCCCGACCGGACCTCCACTCCACTTCACCGCGGCTGTCACGCTGCCCCCGGACAGCCATCCATCACGCCCCCGCAGTTCGAAGAGGCGAGGCGTGTAGGGACAGGGGCCGGCCGCTAGCCGCGCTGCGTGTGCTGGGTGCGTGCGATAGACCCGGGGCCAGCCCGTCCTGCTGAGTCATGTGGGTCCGCTGCTAAGAGCAGGGCCGCTCCGTGGCAGGCTGCCGTCTGTGTGCGTTAGGTTCATTCCAGTGTCATTTTCTCTCGCTGCAGGACAAATCACTCTGTTTATAAATGTATGTATCTTATTGTAGCGAGGTACATCAGTGCTAATGGCCCAGCTCTGCTCACACACACACACACACACACACACACACACACACACACACACACACACACACAAAGCTTTCATGTTATTGTTTACTGAGTCTCTGTAGAGACTTCAACAGTCACTTCTTATTTGGGCAGAGACAGGATTCTCTGTGTTTCCTAATCAACAACTTACGTCTGACAGGTTCAACATGGGGCCTGAAATACATGATATGGGACCTGATATTGGGTTTTCAGGCCCACTGGGTGGTCTCCTTGTCAGCAGGGCAAGAGGCCAGAGAAAAGATTTTGGAAAAGTAGTTCGGTGTACATAGGAGAGGCGCCTGTGACCGGCCGTGCTGTGTCATCCTGAGAACGTTTAGACAGATGTGTTCCTGACTTATCTGGAAATATCTTTTGAGTTAGACACAAATACCAGGATGTACATACAGAAGAAATAAGACCAATCATCTGAGCGTAGACTGCAAATTCTTCTCTCTAGAGGAACAGTAGAAGTCAGTGAGTGAAAAATAAAGAGTTTGTTTATCTCTGCCATTCATCCTCTGGGTGGTGATGTGGGTACCATGGTACTCCTCTTATGAGGAGATTCTGCTTAGTAACCCGTTGTCATGGTGGTGGTCCTGCACTCTGATAGGACGAGAGCCTTGGCCTCAGGGGCTCTAGCATTAATTGCACCCTTTTTTTCAGCAGATGAAAAACAGAGCAGGGAAGACGTGTTGCGTAACGGATGCTGTTTCATCTCTCTCTCTCTCTCTCTCTCTTTCTCTCTCTCCTCAGGGGTTGTTCTGCAGTTTTCCATACGATCAAAGCAGTGGGAGAAGTGGATAATTTCATAGCAGGTGGTGAGAAGACAAAATATGGGAAAAAAATAGAACAGGTATAAATAATAAATACAGAGAGAGCAAAAATGGATACGAGTGATGCAAAGAGGAAGAGAAAAAGACAGGAGATGAAAGGATGTGAGTGAGGAGAGGATAGGGGAGGTGGAGAGGGGCGGGTGGAGAGGGGAGGTGGAGAGAGGAAGTGGAGAGGGGAGGTGGAGAGGGTAGCAAGAGCCCTGGAAAACAGACTAGCGGGGGTGTCGGGTCCCACAGGTGCTGACTGCAGGTTGCCATAGCAGCCGTTATAAAAGGCCTGTGTGTCAGCAGTAGGGGTCGACCCCTCTACACTGAAACCAGATGTGCCCCCAGTCACACGGCCTGAATGATGGAGGCGGGCGGCGGGGGTGTGTGGGGAGGTTAAGTTACCCCCACCCTCCCCCTCCACCCGTCCCCCACTTACTGACTGCGTCTGCATCCAGCATCAACAGCATCCTAAGTCAACACTGCGCTCACGGGCGGCATGTGGGCCGCACATGTGGGGGTTCGGGTCGCAGCTCACCGCCGCGTGAGCCTCGTTTCCCGGAGACGACGTTTCGACGGGCTCCGCTCGGATCCGGGGTCATCATCTCTCTTCCTTTGAACCGTCCGTCGAGCGATCAGAGTCTTGCCGCAGGGCACGTCTACGCTCCAGATGCAACAGCCCAACCTCCTTTATTTCTCCTCTTTTTCTCTCATTTCTTTTCAAACTGTTTACATTGCTCTGAAGGAGAGGCGCTCCGCTGTGTTCTTACGCGTTAGGGAGCGTGGCGGCTGGAGGAGGCGCAGAATCCTGCAGATGGAGGGGGAGGTGGAGGGGCAGGCGCGCCCTCCCAGGCCAGGAGACGTTCCGGGGCTTGGCTGTACCTCTCGTGTACTCTCTGGCCCTTCAACGCTTGGAGCATGATAAAGAAGGACAGATCCTGTAACCAGAGTAATGTGAGTATCCGCTGCACTCACTCAGGCTTGCAGGCCAAATGAGAAACAAATGGCTCTTCTCAGACGCTCCTGGCTTGGATCCCGGGCCTTCTGTCCTCCAAAAGTCTGGCGACCCCCCCCCCCCCCCCCCCCCCCCAACGACCCCCCCCCAACCTCACCAACACCACCACCACCACCCCCCTGCAACCACCCGGCCCCAATGCCACAGCCACCATTCCCAGAATGCTTTGCGGCGGCACAAAGGGAGCCGGGCCCTTCTTCCGTTCACAACGTATCGAGTAGCGTATTGTGTCTTATCGTGCTGGACTCACTGCTTCACTGCCCATGGACACTGGCCAAGCTGCAGGGAAGGTCTACGCACAAGAAAGAGCGTTATCTGTGACCACGTATTTACTGAACCAAAAGAAACAGGCCAAAAGCATGTGAGGTTTAACTCAAAACAGGCATCCAACTCCCGAGGTCTTTATGAGCTCTTTGGGCCTTTCTTTAGTTAATAAGAATTTTTGTTCATATGGTGGTTGCAGGCAAAGTTTTGAAGCCGCATAAGGTTGAAATCCTTCGGAAGGTTTCCAGGGAGACAAAAATCCAGGCCGTACTCGCTGGCTGGATTACCAAAACAATGGCACAAAAAATAGATCCCCCAAAAATGCAAACCACATGTCTTAGTAATTCATGGGCCAAATTGAGGCATGTGGTTCGAGAAGGGGCTAAACTGTGATTGACAGAGTAATCGATTGGTCTTAAGATCAATGAGCTTAGCCAGATCTGAGGCTTCTTGCAAGAGCCAAAGCTGATTAGCCAGGCACCAGGTACCGCCTGCTATATCCACACCCCCATCTGACAGGGGGTGAAAGGTCATGGGGTCACGAGGTCACAGGGACCTTGTGATGCATTCAGTGATAAGTGACTCCTGACTGATGCGTGTTTGCAAGGGTGGATGTTGTTAAAAAGCGTGAGGTAATCTTGCATGTGTATGTGTGTTTAAAAGATGAACGAGGTAGGCACCTGAAACTTGAGTACTTGCAGGCATGTGATTATTAAGTGGGTCTGCTCCCAACCGGAGCGCTGTGATTGGCTGCTCGGGTCACTGCTATGTTTGTTTGTGTGGTGATGGAAACTCTGTGGTGTTCTGGATGCCATCCAGAAACGAATGACCTTGTTTCCGTGGAAACTCCACAGACGAAGTGAAGGAGGCCTGTTTTTATCTTCTTTTTCTCTCGTTCCTGGACGGCGAGCACAGACTGCTGCTGTGGAGCATCATGGATTCACTGGGTCTCAGCTGCTTCCATTAGCCAAGATTACCTAGATGTGCGTGGCCTTCTCTGTGGCGTCGGTCGATATTTCGATGCCAAATCAAGGGTGAGGGGGCCACTTCTCATCCCTGGGCCCTCTGGGCCACGGGAGTGTGCACGAAGAACCGAGAAGAAGCAAAGAAGGAGTCGTCCTTACCCTAGCTGTCCACCCACGAACATGGCCCTACTGTGTTCTCCTCAAGCCATGTTTGAAATGTGCCTCACAAGAACCATTAGCCTGCCCCCATGGACAAGAGAGAAGGGAAATGAAAGTTTGCAGGGGTAGCTAATGTTTATGCAGATAGTTGGGGTTGAATAGGTCCCAACATGACTCTTTCACTCCGATGTAATCTCTCTCTCTCCCTCCCTCCCTGTCAGGGCCCTGGGAGAAATCCTGTGTGCAGGAGGTAGATTATGGCTGGGTCCATGTTGGGT
The DNA here is from genome assembly GCF_052324685.1 of Brachyhypopomus gauderio. Lineage (NCBI taxonomy): Eukaryota > Metazoa > Chordata > Actinopteri > Gymnotiformes > Hypopomidae > Brachyhypopomus > Brachyhypopomus gauderio. The sequence goes on from NW_027507639.1 coordinate 25,484, forward strand.
CTGTTTGGCAGTGTGACCTCCAACGCACCCAGGATTAGCTCCAGTTACCATTAATGGAAAATAGAGCAGACTCCTGGCTTTCTGTGTGTGTGTGCGTGTGTGTGTGTGTGTGTGTGTGTGTGTGTGTGTGTGTGTGTGTGTGTGTGTGTATGTGTGTGAAGAGATGGAGAGAGCAAGGAAGAGATCATTTCTAAACCCACCCACCCTCCATTCCTTACCTAATTCACTCTAGGCTTGTGTGTGTATGTGTGTGTGTGTGTGTGTGTGTGTGTGTGTGTGTGTGTGTGTGTGTGTGTGTGTGTGTGTGTATGCATGTCTGAGGAGATGATGAAGGCACACTAAGCATTTTAAACCAAAGCTGCCCTAAACACTGCTTTGTATAGAGAAGTGGAACTCTTTCAAAACCAACCATTTGCATAGTCACAACAGAGAAAATTAAACAGGGGAACGCACATTCTGTGTGTGCGTGTGTACAGGACTGCATGTATGCGTGTGTGTGTGTTTCTAGACCAAGAATATTTTGTGGTCAAAGCTTAGGGGATTTTAGAAGACTGTGTTTTTAGGAGATTGTACGTTTACGCTTCACTCTCCATAGCTCTGGAGGTATTTTGGTTGGGATATCGAGGCTGAACTCCTACGTAAGCCGCCAGTAGGTTCGGACCTGCCCTCCCGGCCTCAGAACTCTTGCCAAATTCCAGACAAAAGAACACCACTGCTTCCTGCTCCGGTCTACTCTGCACACTGTCTATTTCTAAATGTTGATCCTATCTGTTACCGCAAAAAAAAAAAGAAATAGAAAAATTCCAAACTATTCTTGCCAATTATAACCCCATGACACCATAACTCTAGCAACATTTATATTTCGGCAGACTCCTTATTCTGCAAGTTATATAATTGGAGCTGCACCTTTAACACCTATAAATGTTTATAGCATGTTCTATCCCAGAGCCCTAACATTAACACACCATTAGAGTCACTGTCGCTGGGATCAGTTTAAAATGATCCCCACCCAAAATAATATCCACTGGGGAGCAGAATGTCCACCCTGATTCAGGAACAGCTGTCAGAGAAAATCATGTGACTGCTGCGTGTTTGTTTCAGCGTTCCCGACTCTTCTGAAACTCTACCTCCACAGAGTGGGTAGGAGGGAGTGTGTAGAGGGGTTTGCCCATTCAGAGCTTTGGTCTGAACTAGGAGACAAGAAAACCCTTTGTAGAGGCAGAAACATGTGAGGAGAGAGACGCAGACGACGCCACTGCTCAAGGCTGCCCGTCCGGAGCCGAGAATAAACCCCAGCCTCTTCCTTGTAACCGCCCTGAGAGAACAGGTCGAAATTAGGGCAGCAGGACCACCTACACCAAACACCACCCATACCACCTACACCACCCACAACACCTACAACACCCCACACCACCTACACCACCCACAACACCTGCACCACCTACACCAACACCACCTACACCACCCACCTACATCCACCCACACCACCTACATCACCCATACCACCTACAACACCTACACCACCCACACCACCTACAACACCTGCACCACCTACACCAACATCACCCACACCATCTACATCACCCATACCACCTACGAGAATCCCAAAGCGTCTCCTGCCTCCGATGATATAGCGACCATATATCGCACACATGCAAAAGAGCTCAGAGCACACACGGCGAGCATAAAGTGAGATCTTCCTCAGTCTGCATTTGGTTGGCCGCTGAGGCCTAAAGAGCAAGCCTCCCAATGGAGACACCTGACCCTCCTTAGCCAGGCAACTAAAAACCCTCCGATGCTCCAGCCAAAAGTGCAGCGCCATTGGCTGAAGCCCCGGCCAATTGTAAGCGTGTTTGGATCCCACCCATGCTCGCTCTGCAGGCTGCTGGGTTTTCTGCCCCTGCCGCTTTCGTCCGCACCGGGCCGTTAATTCTGAGGTTGTGATTGGGGGGGGTGAGGCGAGGAGTGTGTGGGGTGGGAAATGGGGGGGGGGGGGGGGGGGGGGGGTTTACACACCCGGTGGTTGAAGGAAGCTCAGTGTAGGGGGGGGGGGGGGGGGGGGGTTTTCCCTACCTTTGTGTTAG
>NW_027507640.1:0-27276 GCF_052324685.1 Brachyhypopomus gauderio
CACTTTTGCCACAAGTTATGCTCAGAAACACTGTTTAGAGCTCTTACAACGCCAGCAAACGCTGTTTTGAACGCCTTAATGCAAGCCTTACCTACTTGTTAGGAAATGCATGTGTAACATTACAAACATGATAAAACAGCTTGTTATCACATCCAAACACTGTTTTAGAACAAAATATGAGTTTTCAGTTCATTCTTCAAAAGTTGCACTTTTGCCTCCAAGTTATGCTCAGAAACACTGTTTAGAGCGCTACAGCGCCAGCAAACGCTGTTTTGAACGCCTTAATGCAAGCCTTACCTACTTGTTAGGAAATGCATGTGTAACATTACAAACATGATAAAACAGCTTGTTATCACATCAAAACACTGTTTTAGAACAAAATATGAGTTTTCAGTTCATTCTTCAAAAGTTGCACTTTTGCTCCAAGTTATGCTCAGAAACACTGTTTAGAGCGCTTACAGCGCCAGCAAACGCTGTTTTGAACGCCTTAATGCAAGCCTTACCTACTTGTTAGGAAATGCATGTGTAACATTACAAACATGATAAAACAGCTTGTTATCACATCAAACACTGTTTTAGAACAAAATATGAGTTTTCAGTTCATTCTTCAAAAGTTGCACTTTTGCTCCAAGTTATGCTCAGAAACACTGTTTAGAGCGCTTACAGCGCCAGCAAACGCTGTTTTGAACGCCTTAATGCAAGACTTACTACTTGTTTAGGAATGCATGTGTAACATTACAAACATGATAAAACAGCTTGTTATCACATCCAAACACTGTTTTGGAACAAAATATGAGTTTTCAGTTCATTCTTCAAAAGTTGCACTTTTGCTCCAAGTTATGCTCAGAAACACTGTTTAGAGCGCTTACAGCGCCAGCAAACGCTGTTTTGAACGCCTTAATTGCAAGACTTACTACTTGTTAGGAAATGCATGTGTAACATTACAAACATGATAAAACAGCTTGTTATCACATCCAAACACTGTTTTAGAACAAAATATGAGTTTTCAGTTCATTCTTCAAAAGTTGCACTTTTGCTCCAAGTTATGCTCAGAAACACAGCGCCAGCAAACGCTGTTTTGAACGCCTTAATGCAAGCCTTACCTACTTGTTAGGAAATGCATGTGTAACATTACAAACATGATAAAACAGCTTGTTATCACATCCAAACACTGTTTTGGAACAAAATATGAGTTTTCAGTTCATTCTTCAAAAGTTGCACTTTTGCTCCAAGTTATGCTCAGAAACACTGTTTAGAGCGCTTACAGCGCCAGCAAACGCTGTTTTTGAACGCCTTAATGCAAGCCTTACCTACTTGTTAGGAAATGCATGTGTAACATTACAAACATGATAAAACAGCTTGTTATCACATCCAAACACTGTTTTTAGAACAAAATATGAGTTTTCAGTTCATTCTTCAAAAGTTGCACTTTTGCTCCAAGTTATGCTCAGAAACACTGTTTAGAGCGCTTACAGCGCCAGCAAACGCTGTTTTGAACGCCTTAATGCAAGCCTTACCTACTTGTTAGGAAATGCATGTGTAACATTACAAACATGATAAAACAGCTTGTTATCACATCCAAACACTGTTTTCATTCAAAATATGAGTTTTCTTTTCATTCTTCAAAAGTTGCACTTTTGCCACAAGTTATGCTCAGAAACACTGTTTAGAGCTCTTACAACGCCAGCAAACGCTGTTTTGAACGCCTTAATGCAAGCCTTACCTACTTGTTAGGAAATGCATGTGTAACATTACAAACATGATAAAACAGCTTGTTATCACATCCAAACACTGTTTTAGAACAAAATATGAGTTTTCAGTTCATTCTTCAAAAGTTGCACTTTTGCTCCAAGTTATGCTCAGAAACACTGTTTAGAGCGCTTACAGCGCCAGCAAACGCTGTTTTGAACGCCTTAATGCAAGCCTTACCTACTTGTTAGGAAATGCATGTGTAACATTACAAACATGATAAAACAGCTTGTTATCACATCAAAACACTGTTTTAGAACAAAATATGAGTTTTCAGTTCATTCTTCAAAAGTTGCACTTTTGCTCCAAGTTATGCTCAGAAACACTGTTTAGAGCGCTTACAGCGCCAGCAAACGCTGTTTTGAACGCCTTAATGCAAGCCTTACCTACTTGTTAGGAAATGCATGTGTAACATTACAAACATGATAAAACAGCTTGTTATCACATCCAAACACTGTTTTAGAACAAAATATGAGTTTTCAGTTCATTCTTCAAAAGTTGCCACTTTTGCTCCAAGTTATGCTCAGAAACACTGTTTAGAGCGCTTACAGCGCCAGCAAACGCTGTTTTTGAACGCCTTAATGCAAGACTTACTACTTGTTAGAAAATGGATGTGTAACATTACAAACATGATAAAACAGCTTGTTATCACATCCAAACACTGTTTTCATTCAAAATATGAGTTTTCTTTTCATTCTTCAAAAGTTGCACTTTTGCCACAAGTTATGCTCAGAAACACTGTTTAGAGCTCTTACAACGCCAGCAAACGCTGTTTTGAACGCCTTAATGCAAGCCTTACTACTTGTTAGGAAATGCATGTGTAACATTACAAACATGATAAAACAGCTTGTTATCACATCCAAACACTGTTTTGGAACAAAATATGAGTTTTCAGTTCATTCTTCAAAAGTTGCACTTTTGCTCCAAGTTATGCTCAGAAACACTGTTTAGAGCGCTTACAGAGCCAGCAAACGCTGTTTTGAACGCCTTAATACAAGACTTACTACTTGTTTGGAAATGCATGTGTAACATTACAAACATGATAAAACAGCTTGTTATCACATCCAAACACTGTTTTAGAACAAAATATGAGTTTTCAGTTCATTCTTCAAAAGTTGCACTTTTGCTCCAAGTTTATGCTCAGAAACACTGTTTAGAGCGCTTACAGCGCCAGCAAACGCTGTTTTGAACGCCTTAATGCAAGCCTTACCTACTTGTTAGGAAATGCATGTGTAACATTACAAACATGATAAAACAGCTTGTTATCACATCCAAACACTGTTTTAGAACAAAATATGAGTTTTCAGTTCATTCTTCAAAAGTTGCACTTTTGCTCCAAGTTATGCTCAGAAACACTGTTTAGAGCGCTTACAGCGCCAGCAAACGCTGTTTTGAACGCCTTAATGCAAGACTTACTACTTGTTAGAAAATGGATGTGTAACATTACAAACATGATAAAACAGCTTGTTATCACATCCAAACACTGTTTTCATTCAAAATATGAGTTTTCTTTTCATTCTTCAAAAGTTGCACTTTTGCCACAAGTTATGCTCAGAAACACTGTTTAGAGCTCTTACAACGCCAGCAAACGCTGTTTTGAACGCCTTAATGCAAGCCTTACCTACTTGTTAGGAAATGCAGTGTGTAACATTACAAACATGATAAAACAGCTTGTTATCACATCCAAACACTGTTTTAGAACAAAATATGAGTTTTCAGTTCATTCTTCAAAAGTTGCACTTTTGCTCCAAGTTATGCTCAGAAACACTGTTTAGAGCGCTTACAGCGCCAGCAAACGCTGTTTTGAACGCCTTAATGCAAGCCTTACCTACTTGTTAGGAAATGCATGTGTAACATTACATACATGATAAAACAGCTTGTTATCACATCAAAACACTGTTTTAGAACAAAATATGAGTTTTCAGTTCATTCTTCAAAAGTTGCACTTTTGCTCCAAGTTATGCTCAGAAACACTGTTTAGAGCGCTTACAGCGCCAGCAAACGCTGTTTTGAACGCCTTAATGCAAGACTTACCTACTTGTTAGAAAATGGATGTGTAACATTACAAATATGATAAAACAGCTTGTTATCACATCCAAACACTGTTTTTCATTCAAAATATGAGTTTTCTTTTCATTCTTCAAAAGTTGCACTTTTGCTCCAAGTTATGCTCAGAAACACTGTTTAGAGCGCTTACAGCGCCAGCAAACGCTGTTTTGAACGCCTTAATGCAAGACTTACTACTTGTTAGGAAATGCATGTGTAACATTACAAACATGATAAAACAGCTTGTTATCACATCCAAACACTGTTTTGGAACAAAATATGAGTTTTCAGTTCATTCTTCAAAAGTTGCACTTTTGCTCCAAGTTATGCTCAGAAACACTGTTTAGAGCGCTTACAGAGCCAGCAAACGCTGTTTTGAACGCCTTAATACAAGACTTACTACTTGTTAGAAAATGCATGTGTAACATTACAAACATGATAAAACAGCTTGTTATCACATCAAAACACTGTTTTAGAACAAAATATGAGTTTTCAGTTCATTCTTCAAAAGTTGCACTTTTGCTCCAAGTTATGCTCAGAGAACACTGTTTAGAGCGCTTACAGCGCCAGCAAACGCTGTTTTGAACGCCTTAATGCAAGCCTTACCTACTTGTTAGGAAATGCATGTGTAACATTACAAACATGATAAAACAGCTTGTTATCACATCCAAACACTGTTTTGGAACAAAAATATGAGTTTTCAGTTCATTCTTCAAAAGTTGCACTTTTGCTCCAAGTTATGCTCAGAAACACTGTTTAGAGCGCTTACAGAGCCAGCAAACCGCTGTTTTGAACGCCTTAATACAAGACTTACTACTTGTTTGGAAATGCATGTGTAACATTACAAACATGATAAAACAGCTTGTTATCACATCCAAACACTGTTTTAGAACAAAATATGAGTTTTCAGTTCATTCTTCAAAAGTTGCACTTTTGCTCCAAGTTATGCTCAGAAACACTGTTTAGAGCGCTTTACAGCGCCAGCAAACGCTGTTTTGAACGCCTTAATGCAAGACTTACTACTTGTTAGAAAATGGATGTGTAACATTACAAACATGATAAAACAGCTTGTTATCACATCCAAACACTGTTTTGGAACAAAATATGAGTTTTCAGTTCATTCTTCAAAAGTTGCACTTTTGCTCCAAGTTATGCTCAGAAACACTGTTTAGAGCGCTTACAGAGCCAGCAAACGCTGTTTTGAACGCCTTAATACAAGACTTACTACTTGTTAGAAAATGCATGTGTAACATTACAAACATGATAAAACAGCTTGTTATCACATCCAAACACTGTTTTAGAACAAAATATGAGTTTTCAGTTCATTCTTCAAAAGTTGCACTTTTGCTCCAAGTTATGCTCAGAAACACTGTTTAGAGCGCTTACAGCGCCAGCAAACGCTGTTTTGAACGCCTTAATGCAAGACTTACTACTTGTTAGAAAATGGATGTGTAACATTACAAACATGATAAAACAGCTTGTTATCACATCCAAACACTGTTTTCATTCAAAATATGAGTTTTCTTTTCATTTCTTCAAAAGTTGCACTTTTGCTCCAAGTTATGCTCAGAAACACTGTTTAGAGCGCTTACAGCGCCAGCAAACGCTGTTTTGAACGCCTTAATGCAAGACTTACTACTTGTTTGGAAATGCATGTGTAACATTACAAACATGATAAAACAGCTTGTTATCACATCCAAACACTGTTTTAGAACAAAATATGAGTTTTCAGTTCATTCTTCAAAAGTTGCACTTTTGCTCCAAGTTATGCTCAGAAACACTGTTTAGAGCGCTTACAGCGCCAGCAAACGCTGTTTTGAACGCCTTAATGCAAGCCTTACCTACTTGTTAGGAAATGCATGTGTAACATTACAAACATGATAAAACAGCTTGTTATCACATCCAAACACTGTTTTAGAACAAAATATGAGTTTTCAGTTCATTCTTCAAAAGTTGCACTTTTGCTCCAAGTTATGCTCAGAAACACTGTTTAGAGCGCTTACAGCGCCAGCAAACGCTGTTTTGAACGCCTTAATGCAAGACTTACTACTTGTTAGAAAATGGATGTGTAACATTACAAACATGATAAAACAGCTTGTTATCACATCCAAACACTGTTTTCATTCAAAATATGAGTTTTCTTTTCATTCTTCAAAAGTTGCACTTTTGCCACAAGTTATGCTCAGAAACACTGTTTAGAGCTCTTACAACGCCAGCAAACGCTGTTTTGAACGCCTTAATGCAAGCCTTACCTACTTGTTAGGAAATGCATGTGTAACATTACAAACATGATAAAACAGCTTGTTATCACATCCAAACACTGTTTTAGAACAAAATATGAGTTTTCAGTTCATTCTTCAAAAGTTGCACTTTTGCTCCAAGTTATGCTCAGAAACACTGTTTAGAGCGCTTACAGCGCCAGCAAACGCTGTTTTGAACGCCTTAATGCAAGCCTTACCTACTTGTTAGGAAATGCATGTGTAACATTACAAACATGATAAAACAGCTTGTTATCACATCAAAACACTGTTTTAGAACAAAATCATGAGTTTTCAGTTCATTCTTCAAAAGTTGCACTTTTGCTCCAAGTTATGCTCAGAAAACACTGTTTAGAGCGCTTACAGCGCCAGCAAACGCTGTTTTGAACGCCTTAATGCAAGCCTTACCTACTTGTTAGGAAATGCATGTGTAACATTACAAACATGATAAAACAGCTTGTTATCACATCCAACACTGTTTTTAGAACAAAATATGAGTTTTCAGTTCATTCTTCAAAAGTTGCACTTTTGCTCCAAGTTATGCTCAGAAACACTGTTTAGAGCGCTTACAGCGCCAGCAAACGCTGTTTTGAACGCCTTAATACAAGACTTACTACTTGTTTGGAAATGCAATGTGTAACATTACAAACATGATAAAACAGCTTGTTATCACATCCAAACACTGTTTTAGAACAAAATATGAGTTTTCAGTTCATTCTTCAAAAGTTGCACTTTTGCTCCAAGTTATGCTCAGAAACACTGTTTAGAGCGCTTACAGCGCCAGCAAACGCTGTTTTGAACGCCTTAATGCAAGACTTACTACTTGTTAGAAAATGGATGTGTAACATTACAAACATGATAAAAACAGCTTGTTATCACATCCAAACACTGTTTTCATTCAAAATATGAGTTTTCTTTTCATTCTTCAAAAGTTGCACTTTTGCCACAAGTTATGCTCAGAAACACTGTTTAGAGCTCTTACAACGCCAGCAAACGCTGTTTTGAACGCCTTAATGCAAGCCTTACTACTTGTTAGGAAATGCATGTGTAACATTACAAACATGATAAAACAGCTTGTTATCACATCCAAACACTGTTTTGGAACAAAATATGAGTTTTCAGTTCATTCTTCAAAAGTTGCACTTTTGCTCCAAGTTATGCTCAGAAACACTGTTTAGAGCGCTTACAGAGCCAGCAAACGCTGTTTTGAACGCCTTAATACAAGACTTACTACTTGTTTGGAAATGCATGTGTAACATTACAAACATGATAAAACAGCTTGTTATCACATCCAAACACTGTTTTAGAACAAAATATGAGTTTTCAGTTCATTCTTCAAAAGTTGCACTTTTTGCTCCAAGTTATGCTCAAAAACACTGTTTAGAGCGCTTACAGCGCCAGCAAACGCTGTTTTGAACGCCTTAATGCAAGCCTTACCTACTTGTTAGGAAATGCATGTGTAACATTACAAACATGATAAAACAGCTTGTTATCACATCCAAACACTGTTTTAGAACAAAATATGAGTTTTCAGTTCATTCTTCAAAAGTTGCACTTTTGCTCCAAGTTATGCTCAGAAACACTGTTTAGAGCGCTTACAGCGCCAGCAAACGCTGTTTTGAACGCCTTAATGCAAGACTTACTACTTGTTAGAAAATGGATGTGTAACATTACAAACATGATAAAACAGCTTGTTATCACATCCAAACACTGTTTTCATTCAAAATATGAGTTTTCTTTTCATTCTTCAAAAGTTGCACTTTTGCCACAAGTTATGCTCAGAAACACTGTTTAGAGCTCTTACAACGCCAGCAAACGCTGTTTTGAACGCCTTAATGCAAGCCTTACTACTTGTTAGGAAATGCATGTGTAACATTACAAACATGATAAAACAGCTTGTTATCACATCCAAACACTGTTTTGGAACAAAATATGAGTTTTCAGTTCATTCTTCAAAAGTTGCACTTTTGCTCCAAGTTATGCTCAGAAAACACTGTTTAGAGCGCTTACAGAGCCAGCAAACGCTGTTTTGAACGCCTTAATACAAGACTTACTACTTGTTTGGAAATGCATGTGTAACATTACAAACATGATAAAACAGCTTGTTATCACATCCAAAACACTGTTTTAGAACAAAATATGAGTTTTCAGTTCATTCTTCAAAAGTTGCACTTTTGCTCCAAGTTATGCTCAGAAACACTGTTTAGAGCGCTTACAGCGCCAGCAAACGCTGTTTTGAACGCCTTAATGCAAGCCTTACCTACTTGTTAGGAAATGCATGTGTAACATTACAAACATGATAAAACAGCTTGTTATCACATCCAAACACTGTTTTAGAACAAAATATGAGTTTTCAGTTCATTCTTCAAAAGTTGCACTTTTGCTCCAAGTTATGCTCAGAAACACTGTTTAGAGCGCTTACAGCGCCAGCAAACGCTGTTTTGAACGCCTTAATGCAAGACTTACTACTTGTTAGAAAATGGATGTGTAACATTACAAACATGATAAAACAGCTTGTTATCACATCCAAACACTGTTTTCATTCAAAATATGAGTTTTCTTTTCATTCTTCAAAAGTTGCACTTTTGCCACAAGTTATGCTCAGAAACACTGTTTAGAGCTCTTACAACGCCAGCAAACGCTGTTTTGAACGCCTTAATGCAAGCCTTACCTACTTGTTAGGAAATGCATGTGTAACATTACAAACATGATAAAACAGCTTGTTATCACATCCAAACACTGTTTTAGAACAAAATATGAGTTTTCAGTTCATTCTTCAAAAGTTGCACTTTTGCTCCAAGTTATGCTCAGAAACACTGTTTAGAGCGCTTACAGCGCCAGCAAACGCTGTTTTGAACGCCTTAATGCAAGCCTTACCTACTTGTTAGGAAATGCATGTGTAACATTACAAACATGATAAAACAGCTTGTTATCACATCAAAACACTGTTTTAGAACAAAATATGAGTTTTCAGTTCATTCTTCAAAAGTTGCACTTTTGCTCCAAGTTATGCTCAGAAACACTGTTTAGAGCGCTTACAGCGCCAGCAAACGCTGTTTTGAACGCCTTAATGCAAGACTTACTACTTGTTAGGAAATGCATGTGTAACATTACAAACATGATAAAACAGCTTGTTATCACATCCAAACACTGTTTTGGAACAAAATATGAGTTTTCAGTTCATTCTTCAAAAGTTGCACTTTTGCTCCAAGTTATGCTCAGAAACACTGTTTAGAGCGCTTACAGAGCCAGCAAACGCTGTTTTGAACGCCTTAATACAAGACTTACTACTTGTTAGAAAATGCATGTGTAACATTACAAACATGATAAAACAGCTTGTTATCACATCAAAACACTGTTTTAGAACAAAATATGAGTTTTCAGTTCATTCTTCAAAAGTTGCACTTTTGCTCCAAGTTATGCTCAGAAACACTGTTTAGAGCGCTTACAGCGCCAGCAAACGCTGTTTTGAACGCCTTAATGCAAGCCTTACCTACTTGTTAGGAAATGCATGTGTAACATTACAAACATGATAAAACAGCTTGTTATCACATCCAAACACTGTTTTGGAACAAAATATGAGTTTTCAGTTCATTCTTCAAAAGTTGCACTTTTGCTCCAAGTTATGCTCAGAAACACTGTTTAGAGCGCTTACAGAGCCAGCAAACGCTGTTTTGAACGCCTTAATACAAGACTTACTACTTGTTTGGAAATGCATGTGTAACATTACAAACATGATAAAACAGCTTGTTATCACATCCAAACACTGTTTTAGAACAAAATATGAGTTTTCAGTTCATTCTTCAAAAGTTGCACTTTTGCTCCAAGTTATGCTCAGAAACACTGTTTAGAGCGCTTACAGCGCCAGCAAACGCTGTTTTGAACGCCTTAATGCAAGACTTACTACTTGTTAGAAAATGGATGTGTAACATTACAAACATGATAAAACAGCTTGTTATCACATCCAAACACTGTTTTGGAACAAAATATGAGTTTTCAGTTCATTCTTCAAAAGTTGCACTTTTGCTCCAAGTTATGCTCAGAAACACTGTTTAGAGCGCTTACAGAGCCAGCAAACGCTGTTTTGAACGCCTTAATACAAGACTTACTACTTGTTAGAAAATGCATGTGTAACATTACAAACATGATAAAACAGCTTGTTATCACATCCAAACACTGTTTTAGAACAAAATATGAGTTTTCAGTTCATTCTTCAAAAGTTGCACTTTTGCTCCAAGTTATGCTCAGAAACACTGTTTAGAGCGCTTACAGCGCCAGCAAACGCTGTTTTGAACGCCTTAATGCAAGACTTACTACTTGTTAGAAAATGGATGTGTAACATTACAAACATGATAAAACAGCTTGTTATCACATCCAAACACTGTTTTCATTCAAAATATGAGTTTTCTTTTCATTCTTCAAAAGTTGCACTTTTGCTCCAAGTTATGCTCAGAAACACTGTTTAGAGCGCTTACAGCGCCAGCAAACGCTGTTTTGAACGCCTTAATGCAAGACTTACTACTTGTTTGGAAATGCATGTGTAACATTACAAACATGATAAAACAGCTTGTTATCACATCCAAACACTGTTTTAGAACAAAATATGAGTTTTCAGTTCATTCTTCAAAAGTTGCACTTTTGCTCCAAGTTATGCTCAGAAACACTGTTTAGAGCGCTTACAGCGCCAGCAAACGCTGTTTTGAACGCCTTAATGCAAGCCTTACCTACTTGTTAGGAAATGCATGTGTAACATTACAAACATGATAAAACAGCTTGTTATCACATCAAAACACTGTTTTAGAACAAAATATGAGTTTTCAGTTCATTCTTCAAAAGTTGCACTTTTGCTCCAAGTTATGCTCAGAAACACTGTTTAGAGCGCTTACAGCGCCAGCAAACGCTGTTTTGAACGCCTTAATGCAAGCCTTACTACTTGTTAGGAAATGCATGTGTAACATTACAAACATGATAAAACAGCTTGTTATCACATCCAAACACTGTTTTGGAACAAAATATGAGTTTTCAGTTCATTCTTCAAAAGTTGCACTTTTGCTCCAAGTTATGCTCAGAAACACTGTTTAGAGCGCTTACAGAGCCAGCAAACGCTGTTTTGAACGCCTTAATACAAGACTTACTACTTGTTAGAAAATGCATGTGTAACATTACAAACATGATAAAACAGCTTGTTATCACATCCAAACACTGTTTTAGAACAAAATATGAGTTTTCAGTTCATTCTTCAAAAGTTGCACTTTTGCTCCAAGTTATGCTCAGAAACACTGTTTAGAGCGCTTACAGCGCCAGCAAACGCTGTTTTGAACGCCTTAATGCAAGACTTACTACTTGTTAGAAAATGGATGTGTAACATTACAAACATGATAAAACAGCTTGTTATCACATCCAAACACTGTTTTCATTCAAAATATGAGTTTTCTTTTCATTCTTCAAAAGTTGCACTTTTGCCACAAGTTATGCTCAGAAACACTGTTTAGAGCTCTTACAACGCCAGCAAACGCTGTTTTGAACGCCTTAATGCAAGCCTTACCTACTTGTTAGGAAATGCATGTGTAACATTACAAACATGATAAAACAGCTTGTTATCACATCCAAACACTGTTTTAGAACAAAATATGAGTTTTCAGTTCATTCTTCAAAAGTTGCACTTTTGCTCCAAGTTATGCTCAGAAACACTGTTTAGAGCGCTTACAGCGCCAGCAAACGCTGTTTTGAACGCCTTAATGCAAGCCTTACCTACTTGTTAGGAAATGCATGTGTAACATTACAAACATGATAAAACAGCTTGTTATCACATCAAAACACTGTTTTAGAACAAAATATGAGTTTTCAGTTCATTCTTCAAAAGTTGCACTTTTGCTCCAAGTTATGCTCAAAAACACTGTTTAGAGCGCTTACAGCGCCAGCAAACGCTGTTTTGAACGCCTTAATGCAAGCCTTACCTACTTGTTAGGAAATGCATGTGTAACATTACAAACATGATAAAACAGCTTGTTATCACATCCAAACACTGTTTTAGAACAAAATATGAGTTTTCAGTTCATTCTTCAAAAGTTGCACTTTTGCTCCAAGTTATGCTCAGAAACACTGTTTAGAGCGCTTACAGCGCCAGCAAACGCTGTTTTGAACGCCTTAATGCAAGACTTACTACTTGTTAGAAAATGGATGTGTAACATTACAAACATGATAAAACAGCTTGTTATCACATCCAAACACTGTTTTCATTCAAAATATGAGTTTTCTTTTCATTCTTCAAAAGTTGCACTTTTGCCACAAGTTATGCTCAGAAACACTGTTTAGAGCTCTTACAACGCCAGCAAACGCTGTTTTGAACGCCTTAATGCAAGCCTTACCTACTTGTTAGGAAATGCATGTGTAACATTACAAACATGATAAAACAGCTTGTTATCACATCCAAACACTGTTTTAGAACAAAATATGAGTTTTCAGTTCATTCTTCAAAAGTTGCACTTTTGCTCCAAGTTATGCTCAGAAACACTGTTTAGAGCGCTTACAGCGCCAGCAAACGCTGTTTTGAACGCCTTAATGCAAGCCTTACCTACTTGTTAGGAAATGCATGTGTAACATTACAAACATGATAAAACAGCTTGTTATCACATCAAAACACTGTTTTAGAACAAAATATGAGTTTTCAGTTCATTCTTCAAAAGTTGCACTTTTGCTCCAAGTTATGCTCAAAAACACTGTTTAGAGCGCTTACAGCGCCAGCAAACGCTGTTTTGAACGCCTTAATGCAAGCCTTACCTACTTGTTAGGAAATGCATGTGTAACATTACAAACATGATAAAACAGCTTGTTATCACATCCAAACACTGTTTTAGAACAAAATATGAGTTTTCAGTTCATTCTTCAAAAGTTGCACTTTTGCTCCAAGTTATGCTCAGAAACACTGTTTAGAGCGCTTACAGCGCCAGCAAACGCTGTTTTGAACGCCTTAATGCAAGACTTACTACTTGTTAGAAAATGGATGTGTAACATTACAAACATGATAAAACAGCTTGTTATCACATCCAAACACTGTTTTCATTCAAAATATGAGTTTTCTTTTCATTCTTCAAAAGTTGCACTTTTGCCACAAGTTATGCTCAGAAACACTGTTTAGAGCTCTTACAACGCCAGCAAACGCTGTTTTGAACGCCTTAATGCAAGCCTTACTACTTGTTAGGAAATGCATGTGTAACATTACAAACATGATAAAACAGCTTGTTATCACATCCAAACACTGTTTTGGAACAAAATATGAGTTTTCAGTTCATTCTTCAAAAGTTGCACTTTTGCTCCAAGTTATGCTCAGAAACACTGTTTAGAGCGCTTACAGAGCCAGCAAACGCTGTTTTGAACGCCTTAATACAAGACTTACTACTTGTTTGGAAATGCATGTGTAACATTACAAACATGATAAAACAGCTTGTTATCACATCCAAACACTGTTTTAGAACAAAATATGAGTTTTCAGTTCATTCTTCAAAAGTTGCACTTTTGCTCCAAGTTATGCTCAGAAACACTGTTTAGAGCGCTTACAGCGCCAGCAAACGCTGTTTTGAACGCCTTAATGCAAGCCTTACCTACTTGTTAGGAAATGCATGTGTAACATTACAAACATGATAAAACAGCTTGTTATCACATCCAAACACTGTTTTAGAACAAAATATGAGTTTTCAGTTCATTCTTCAAAAGTTGCACTTTTGCTCCAAGTTATGCTCAGAAACACTGTTTAGAGCGCTTACAGCGCCAGCAAACGCTGTTTTGAACGCCTTAATGCAAGACTTACTACTTGTTAGAAAATGGATGTGTAACATTACAAACATGATAAAACAGCTTGTTATCACATCCAAACACTGTTTTCATTCAAAATATGAGTTTTCTTTTCATTCTTCAAAAGTTGCACTTTTGCCACAAGTTATGCTCAGAAACACTGTTTAGAGCTCTTACAACGCCAGCAAACGCTGTTTTGAACGCCTTAATGCAAGCCTTACCTACTTGTTAGGAAATGCATGTGTAACATTACAAACATGATAAAACAGCTTGTTATCACATCCAAACACTGTTTTAGAACAAAATATGAGTTTTCAGTTCATTCTTCAAAAGTTGCACTTTTGCTCCAAGTTATGCTCAGAAACACTGTTTAGAGCGCTTACAGCGCCAGCAAACGCTGTTTTGAACGCCTTAATGCAAGCCTTACCTACTTGTTAGGAAATGCATGTGTAACATTACAAACATGATAAAACAGCTTGTTATCACATCAAAACACTGTTTTAGAACAAAATATGAGTTTTCAGTTCATTCTTCAAAAGTTGCACTTTTGCTCCAAGTTATGCTCAGAAACACTGTTTAGAGCGCTTACAGCGCCAGCAAACGCTGTTTTGAACGCCTTAATGCAAGACTTACTACTTGTTAGGAAATGCATGTGTAACATTACAAACATGATAAAACAGCTTGTTATCACATCCAAACACTGTTTTGGAACAAAATATGAGTTTTCAGTTCATTCTTCAAAAGTTGCACTTTTGCTCCAAGTTATGCTCAGAAACACTGTTTAGAGCGCTTACAGAGCCAGCAAACGCTGTTTTGAACGCCTTAATACAAGACTTACTACTTGTTAGAAAATGCATGTGTAACATTACAAACATGATAAAACAGCTTGTTATCACATCAAAACACTGTTTTAGAACAAAATATGAGTTTTCAGTTCATTCTTCAAAAGTTGCACTTTTGCTCCAAGTTATGCTCAGAAACACTGTTTAGAGCGCTTACAGCGCCAGCAAACGCTGTTTTGAACGCCTTAATGCAAGCCTTACCTACTTGTTAGGAAATGCATGTGTAACATTACAAACATGATAAAACAGCTTGTTATCACATCCAAACACTGTTTTGGAACAAAATATGAGTTTTCAGTTCATTCTTCAAAAGTTGCACTTTTGCTCCAAGTTATGCTCAGAAACACTGTTTAGAGCGCTTACAGAGCCAGCAAACGCTGTTTTGAACGCCTTAATACAAGACTTACTACTTGTTTGGAAATGCATGTGTAACATTACAAACATGATAAAACAGCTTGTTATCACATCCAAACACTGTTTTAGAACAAAATATGAGTTTTCAGTTCATTCTTCAAAAGTTGCACTTTTGCTCCAAGTTATGCTCAGAAACACTGTTTAGAGCGCTTACAGCGCCAGCAAACGCTGTTTTGAACGCCTTAATGCAAGACTTACTACTTGTTAGAAAATGGATGTGTAACATTACAAACATGATAAAACAGCTTGTTATCACATCCAAACACTGTTTTGGAACAAAATATGAGTTTTCAGTTCATTCTTCAAAAGTTGCACTTTTGCTCCAAGTTATGCTCAGAAACACTGTTTAGAGCGCTTACAGAGCCAGCAAACGCTGTTTTGAACGCCTTAATACAAGACTTACTACTTGTTAGAAAATGCATGTGTAACATTACAAACATGATAAAACAGCTTGTTATCACATCCAAACACTGTTTTAGAACAAAATATGAGTTTTCAGTTCATTCTTCAAAAGTTGCACTTTTGCTCCAAGTTATGCTCAGAAACACTGTTTAGAGCGCTTACAGCGCCAGCAAACGCTGTTTTGAACGCCTTAATGCAAGACTTACTACTTGTTAGAAAATGGATGTGTAACATTACAAACATGATAAAACAGCTTGTTATCACATCCAAACACTGTTTTCATTCAAAATATGAGTTTTCTTTTCATTCTTCAAAAGTTGCACTTTTGCTCCAAGTTATGCTCAGAAACACTGTTTAGAGCGCTTACAGCGCCAGCAAACGCTGTTTTGAACGCCTTAATGCAAGACTTACTACTTGTTTGGAAATGCATGTGTAACATTACAAACATGATAAAACAGCTTGTTATCACATCCAAACACTGTTTTAGAACAAAATATGAGTTTTCAGTTCATTCTTCAAAAGTTGCACTTTTGCTCCAAGTTATGCTCAGAAACACTGTTTAGAGCGCTTACAGCGCCAGCAAACGCTGTTTTGAACGCCTTAATGCAAGCCTTACCTACTTGTTAGGAAATGCATGTGTAACATTACAAACATGATAAAACAGCTTGTTATCACATCAAAACACTGTTTTAGAACAAAATATGAGTTTTCAGTTCATTCTTCAAAAGTTGCACTTTTGCTCCAAGTTATGCTCAGAAACACTGTTTAGAGCGCTTACAGCGCCAGCAAACGCTGTTTTGAACGCCTTAATGCAAGCCTTACTACTTGTTAGGAAATGCATGTGTAACATTACAAACATGATAAAACAGCTTGTTATCACATCCAAACACTGTTTTGGAACAAAATATGAGTTTTCAGTTCATTCTTCAAAAGTTGCACTTTTGCTCCAAGTTATGCTCAGAAACACTGTTTAGAGCGCTTACAGAGCCAGCAAACGCTGTTTTGAACGCCTTAATACAAGACTTACTACTTGTTAGAAAATGCATGTGTAACATTACAAACATGATAAAACAGCTTGTTATCACATCCAAACACTGTTTTAGAACAAAATATGAGTTTTCAGTTCATTCTTCAAAAGTTGCACTTTTGCTCCAAGTTATGCTCAGAAACACTGTTTAGAGCGCTTACAGCGCCAGCAAACGCTGTTTTGAACGCCTTAATGCAAGACTTACTACTTGTTAGAAAATGGATGTGTAACATTACAAACATGATAAAACAGCTTGTTATCACATCCAAACACTGTTTTCATTCAAAATATGAGTTTTCTTTTCATTCTTCAAAAGTTGCACTTTTGCCACAAGTTATGCTCAGAAACACTGTTTAGAGCTCTTACAACGCCAGCAAACGCTGTTTTGAACGCCTTAATGCAAGCCTTACCTACTTGTTAGGAAATGCATGTGTAACATTACAAACATGATAAAACAGCTTGTTATCACATCCAAACACTGTTTTAGAACAAAATATGAGTTTTCAGTTCATTCTTCAAAAGTTGCACTTTTGCTCCAAGTTATGCTCAGAAACACTGTTTAGAGCGCTTACAGCGCCAGCAAACGCTGTTTTGAACGCCTTAATGCAAGCCTTACCTACTTGTTAGGAAATGCATGTGTAACATTACAAACATGATAAAACAGCTTGTTATCACATCAAAACACTGTTTTAGAACAAAATATGAGTTTTCAGTTCATTCTTCAAAAGTTGCACTTTTGCTCCAAGTTATGCTCAGAAACACTGTTTAGAGCGCTTACAGCGCCAGCAAACGCTGTTTTGAACGCCTTAATGCAAGACTTACTACTTGTTAGAAAATGGATGTGTAACATTACAAACATGATAAAACAGCTTGTTATCACATCCAAACACTGTTTTCATTCAAAATATGAGTTTTCTTTTCATTCTTCAAAAGTTGCACTTTTGCCACAAGTTATGCTCAGAAACACTGTTTAGAGCTCTTACAACGCCAGCAAACGCTGTTTTGAACGCCTTAATGCAAGCCTTACCTACTTGTTAGGAAATGCATGTGTAACATTACAAACATGATAAAACAGCTTGTTATCACATCCAAACACTGTTTTAGAACAAAATATGAGTTTTCAGTTCATTCTTCAAAAGTTGCACTTTTGCTCCAAGTTATGCTCAGAAACACTGTTTAGAGCGCTTACAGCGCCAGCAAACGCTGTTTTGAACGCCTTAATGCAAGCCTTACCTACTTGTTAGGAAATGCATGTGTAACATTACAAACATGATAAAACAGCTTGTTATCACATCAAAACACTGTTTTAGAACAAAATATGAGTTTTCAGTTCATTCTTCAAAAGTTGCACTTTTGCTCCAAGTTATGCTCAGAAACACTGTTTAGAGCGCTTACAGCGCCAGCAAACGCTGTTTTGAACGCCTTAATGCAAGACTTACCTACTTGTTAGAAAATGGATGTGTAACATTACAAACATGATAAAACAGCTTGTTATCACATCCAAACACTGTTTTCATTCAAAATATGAGTTTTCTTTTCATTCTTCAAAAGTTGCACTTTTGCTCCAAGTTATGCTCAGAAACACTGTTTAGAGCGCTTACAGCGCCAGCAAACGCTGTTTTGAACGCCTTAATGCAAGACTTACTACTTGTTTGGAAATGCATGTGTAACATTACAAACATGATAAAACAGCTTGTTATCACATCCAAACACTGTTTTAGAACAAAATATGAGTTTTCAGTTCATTCTTCAAAAGTTGCACTTTTGCTCCAAGTTATGCTCAGAAACACTGTTTAGAGCGCTTACAGCGCCAGCAAACGCTGTTTTGAACGCCTTAATGCAAGCCTTACCTACTTGTTAGGAAATGCATGTGTAACATTACAAACATGATAAAACAGCTTGTTATCACATCAAAACACTGTTTTAGAACAAAATATGAGTTTTCAGTTCATTCTTCAAAAGTTGCACTTTTGCTCCAAGTTATGCTCAGAAACACTGTTTAGAGCGCTTACAGCGCCAGCAAACGCTGTTTTGAACGCCTTAATGCAAGCCTTACTACTTGTTAGGAAATGCATGTGTAACATTACAAACATGATAAAACAGCTTGTTATCACATCCAAACACTGTTTTGGAACAAAATATGAGTTTTCAGTTCATTCTTCAAAAGTTGCACTTTTGCTCCAAGTTATGCTCAGAAACACTGTTTAGAGCGCTTACAGAGCCAGCAAACGCTGTTTTGAACGCCTTAATACAAGACTTACTACTTGTTAGAAAATGCATGTGTAACATTACAAACATGATAAAACAGCTTGTTATCACATCCAAACACTGTTTTAGAACAAAATATGAGTTTTCAGTTCATTCTTCAAAAGTTGCACTTTTGCTCCAAGTTATGCTCAGAAACACTGTTTAGAGCGCTTACAGCGCCAGCAAACGCTGTTTTGAACGCCTTAATGCAAGACTTACTACTTGTTAGAAAATGGATGTGTAACATTACAAACATGATAAAACAGCTTGTTATCACATCCAAACACTGTTTTCATTCAAAATATGAGTTTTCTTTTCATTCTTCAAAAGTTGCACTTTTGCCACAAGTTATGCTCAGAAACACTGTTTAGAGCTCTTACAACGCCAGCAAACGCTGTTTTGAACGCCTTAATGCAAGCCTTACCTACTTGTTAGGAAATGCATGTGTAACATTACAAACATGATAAAACAGCTTGTTATCACATCCAAACACTGTTTTAGAACAAAATATGAGTTTTCAGTTCATTCTTCAAAAGTTGCACTTTTGCTCCAAGTTATGCTCAGAAACACTGTTTAGAGCGCTTACAGCGCCAGCAAACGCTGTTTTGAACGCCTTAATGCAAGCCTTACCTACTTGTTAGGAAATGCATGTGTAACATTACAAACATGATAAAACAGCTTGTTATCACATCAAAACACTGTTTTAGAACAAAATATGAGTTTTCAGTTCATTCTTCAAAAGTTGCACTTTTGCTCCGTTATGCTCAGAAACACTGTTTAGAGCGCTTACAGCGCCAGCAAACGCTGTTTTGAACGCCTTAATGCAAGACTTACCTACTTGTTAGAAAATGGATGTGTAACATTACAAACATGATAAAACAGCTTGTTATCACATCCAAACACTGTTTTCATTCAAAATATGAGTTTTCTTTTCATTCTTCAAAAGTTGCACTTTTGCCACAAGTTATGCTCAGAAACACTGTTTAGAGCTCTTACAACGCCAGCAAACGCTGTTTTGAACGCCTTAATGCAAGCCTTACCTACTTGTTAGGAAATGCATGTGTAACATTACAAACATGATAAAACAGCTTGTTATCACATCCAAACACTGTTTTAGAACAAAATATGAGTTTTCAGTTCATTCTTCAAAAGTTGCACTTTTGCTCCAAGTTATGCTCAGAAACACTGTTTAGAGCGCTTACAGCGCCAGCAAACGCTGTTTTGAACGCCTTAATGCAAGCCTTACCTACTTGTTAGGAAATGCATGTGTAACATTACAAACATGATAAAACAGCTTGTTATCACATCCAAACACTGTTTTAGAACAAAATATGAGTTTTCAGTTCATTCTTCAAAAGTTGCACTTTTGCTCCAAGTTATGCTCAGAAACACTGTTTAGAGCGCTTACAGCGCCAGCAAACGCTGTTTTGAACGCCTTAATACAAGACTTACTACTTGTTTGGAAATGCATGTGTAACATTACAAACATGATAAAACAGCTTGTTATCACATCCAAACACTGTTTTAGAACAAAATATGAGTTTTCAGTTCATTCTTCAAAAGTTGCACTTTTGCTCCAAGTTATGCTCAAAAACACTGTTTAGAGCGCTTACAGCGCCAGCAAACGCTGTTTTGAACGCCTTAATGCAAGCCTTACCTACTTGTTAGGAAATGCATGTGTAACATTACAAACATGATAAAACAGCTTGTTATCACATCCAAACACTGTTTTAGAACAAAATATGAGTTTTCAGTTCATTCTTCAAAAGTTGCACTTTTGCTCCAAGTTATGCTCAGAAACACTGTTTAGAGCGCTTACAGCGCCAGCAAACGCTGTTTTGAACGCCTTAATGCAAGCCTTACCTACTTGTTAGGAAATGCATGTGTAACATTACAAACATGATAAAACAGCTTGTTATCACATCAAAACACTGTTTTCATTCAAAATATGAGTTTTCTTTTCATTCTTCAAAAGTTGCACTTTTGCCACAAGTTATGCTCAGAAACACTGTTTAGAGCGCTTACAGCGCCAGCAAACGCTGTTTTGAACGCCTTAATGCAAGCCTTACCTACTTGTTAGGAAATGCATGTGTAACATTACAAACATGATAAAACAGCTTGTTATCACATCCAAACACTGTTTTAGAACAAAATATGAGTTTTCAGTTCATTCTTCAAAAGTTGCACTTTTGCTCCGTTATGCTCAGAAACACTGTTTAGAGCGCTTACAGCGCCAGCAAACGCTGTTTTGAACGCCTTAATGCAAGACTTACCTACTTGTTAGAAAATGGATGTGTAACATTACAAACATGATAAAACAGCTTGTTATCACATCCAAACACTGTTTTCATTCAAAATATGAGTTTTCTTTTCATTCTTCAAAAGTTGCACTTTTGCCACAAGTTATGCTCAGAAACACTGTTTAGAGCTCTTACAACGCCAGCAAACGCTGTTTTGAACGCCTTAATGCAAGCCTTACCTACTTGTTAGGAAATGCATGTGTAACATTACAAACATGATAAAACAGCTTGTTATCACATCCAAACACTGTTTTAGAACAAAATATGAGTTTTCAGTTCATTCTTCAAAAGTTGCACTTTTGCTCCAAGTTATGCTCAGAAACACTGTTTAGAGCGCTTACAGCGCCAGCAAACGCTGTTTTGAACGCCTTAATGCAAGCCTTACCTACTTGTTAGGAAATGCATGTGTAACATTACAAACATGATAAAACAGCTTGTTATCACATCCAAACACTGTTTTAGAACAAAATATGAGTTTTCAGTTCATTCTTCAAAAGTTGCACTTTTGCTCCAAGTTATGCTCAGAAACACTGTTTAGAGCGCTTACAGCGCCAGCAAACGCTGTTTTGAACGCCTTAATACAAGACTTACTACTTGTTTGGAAATGCATGTGTAACATTACAAACATGATAAAACAGCTTGTTATCACATCCAAACACTGTTTTAGAACAAAATATGAGTTTTCAGTTCATTCTTCAAAAGTTGCACTTTTGCTCCAAGTTATGCTCAAAAACACTGTTTAGAGCGCTTACAGCGCCAGCAAACGCTGTTTTGAACGCCTTAATGCAAGCCTTACCTACTTGTTAGGAAATGCATGTGTAACATTACAAACATGATAAAACAGCTTGTTATCACATCCAAACACTGTTTTAGAACAAAATATGAGTTTTCAGTTCATTCTTCAAAAGTTGCACTTTTGCTCCAAGTTATGCTCAGAAACACTGTTTAGAGCGCTTACAGCGCCAGCAAACGCTGTTTTGAACGCCTTAATGCAAGCCTTACCTACTTGTTAGGAAATGCATGTGTAACATTACAAACATGATAAAACAGCTTGTTATCACATCAAAACACTGTTTTCATTCAAAATATGAGTTTTCTTTTCATTCTTCAAAAGTTGCACTTTTGCCACAAGTTATGCTCAGAAACACTGTTTAGAGCGCTTACAGCGCCAGCAAACGCTGTTTTGAACGCCTTAATGCAAGACTTACTACTTGTTAGAAAATGGATGTGTAACATTACAAACATGATAAAACAGCTTGTTATCACATCCAAACACTGTTTTCATTCAAAATATGAGTTTTCTTTTCATTCTTCAAAAGTTGCACTTTTGCCACAAGTTATGCTCAGAAACACTGTTTAGAGCTCTTACAACGCCAGCAAACGCTGTTTTGAACGCCTTAATGCAAGCCTTACTACTTGTTAGGAAATGCATGTGTAACATTACAAACATGATAAAACAGCTTGTTATCACATCCAAACACTGTTTTGGAACAAAATATGAGTTTTCAGTTCATTCTTCAAAAGTTGCACTTTTGCTCCAAGTTATGCTCAGAAACACTGTTTAGAGCGCTTACAGAGCCAGCAAACGCTGTTTTGAACGCCTTAATACAAGACTTACTACTTGTTTGGAAATGCATGTGTAACATTACAAACATGATAAAACAGCTTGTTATCACATCCAAACACTGTTTTAGAACAAAATATGAGTTTTCAGTTCATTCTTCAAAAGTTGCACTTTTGCTCCAAGTTATGCTCAGAAACACTGTTTAGAGCGCTTACAGCGCCAGCAAACGCTGTTTTGAACGCCTTAATGCAAGCCTTACCTACTTGTTAGGAAATGCATGTGTAACATTACAAACATGATAAAACAGCTTGTTATCACATCCAAACACTGTTTTAGAACAAAATATGAGTTTTCAGTTCATTCTTCAAAAGTTGCACTTTTGCTCCAAGTTATGCTCAGAAACACTGTTTAGAGCGCTTACAGCGCCAGCAAACGCTGTTTTGAACGCCTTAATACAAGACTTACTACTTGTTTGGAAATGCATGTGTAACATTACAAACATGATAAAACAGCTTGTTATCACATCCAAACACTGTTTTAGAACAAAATATGAGTTTTCAGTTCATTCTTCAAAAGTTGCACTTTTGCTCCAAGTTATGCTCAAAAACACTGTTTAGAGCGCTTACAGCGCCAGCAAACGCTGTTTTGAACGCCTTAATGCAAGCCTTACCTACTTGTTAGGAAATGCATGTGTAACATTACAAACATGATAAAACAGCTTGTTATCACATCCAAACACTGTTTTAGAACAAAATATGAGTTTTCAGTTCATTCTTCAAAAGTTGCACTTTTGCTCCAAGTTATGCTCAGAAACACTGTTTAGAGCGCTTACAGCGCCAGCAAACGCTGTTTTGAACGCCTTAATGCAAGCCTTACCTACTTGTTAGGAAATGCATGTGTAACATTACAAACATGATAAAACAGCTTGTTATCACATCAAAACACTGTTTTCATTCAAAATATGAGTTTTCTTTTCATTCTTCAAAAGTTGCACTTTTGCCACAAGTTATGCTCAGAAACACTGTTTAGAGCGCTTACAGCGCCAGCAAACGCTGTTTTGAACGCCTTAATGCAAGCCTTACCTACTTGTTAGGAAATGCATGTGTAACATTACAAACATGATAAAACAGCTTGTTATCACATCCAAACACTGTTTTAGAACAAAATATGAGTTTTCAGTTCATTCTTCAAAAGTTGCACTTTTGCTCCGTTATGCTCAGAAACACTGTTTAGAGCGCTTACAGCGCCAGCAAACGCTGTTTTGAACGCCTTAATGCAAGACTTACCTACTTGTTAGAAAATGGATGTGTAACATTACAAACATGATAAAACAGCTTGTTATCACATCCAAACACTGTTTTCATTCAAAATATGAGTTTTCTTTTCATTCTTCAAAAGTTGCACTTTTGCCACAAGTTATGCTCAGAAACACTGTTTAGAGCTCTTACAACGCCAGCAAACGCTGTTTTGAACGCCTTAATGCAAGCCTTACCTACTTGTTAGGAAATGCATGTGTAACATTACAAACATGATAAAACAGCTTGTTATCACATCCAAACACTGTTTTAGAACAAAATATGAGTTTTCAGTTCATTCTTCAAAAGTTGCACTTTTGCTCCAAGTTATGCTCAGAAACACTGTTTAGAGCGCTTACAGCGCCAGCAAACGCTGTTTTGAACGCCTTAATGCAAGCCTTACCTACTTGTTAGGAAATGCATGTGTAACATTACAAACATGATAAAACAGCTTGTTATCACATCCAAACACTGTTTTAGAACAAAATATGAGTTTTCAGTTCATTCTTCAAAAGTTGCACTTTTGCTCCAAGTTATGCTCAGAAACACTGTTTAGAGCGCTTACAGCGCCAGCAAACGCTGTTTTGAACGCCTTAATACAAGACTTACTACTTGTTTGGAAATGCATGTGTAACATTACAAACATGATAAAACAGCTTGTTATCACATCCAAACACTGTTTTAGAACAAAATATGAGTTTTCAGTTCATTCTTCAAAAGTTGCACTTTTGCTCCAAGTTATGCTCAAAAACACTGTTTAGAGCGCTTACAGCGCCAGCAAACGCTGTTTTGAACGCCTTAATGCAAGCCTTACCTACTTGTTAGGAAATGCATGTGTAACATTACAAACATGATAAAACAGCTTGTTATCACATCCAAACACTGTTTTAGAACAAAATATGAGTTTTCAGTTCATTCTTCAAAAGTTGCACTTTTGCTCCAAGTTATGCTCAGAAACACTGTTTAGAGCGCTTACAGCGCCAGCAAACGCTGTTTTGAACGCCTTAATGCAAGCCTTACCTACTTGTTAGGAAATGCATGTGTAACATTACAAACATGATAAAACAGCTTGTTATCACATCAAAACACTGTTTTCATTCAAAATATGAGTTTTCTTTTCATTCTTCAAAAGTTGCACTTTTGCCACAAGTTATGCTCAGAAACACTGTTTAGAGCGCTTACAGCGCCAGCAAACGCTGTTTTGAACGCCTTAATGCAAGACTTACTACTTGTTAGAAAATGGATGTGTAACATTACAAACATGATAAAACAGCTTGTTATCACATCCAAACACTGTTTTCATTCAAAATATGAGTTTTCTTTTCATTCTTCAAAAGTTGCACTTTTGCCACAAGTTATGCTCAGAAACACTGTTTAGAGCTCTTACAACGCCAGCAAACGCTGTTTTGAACGCCTTAATGCAAGCCTTACTACTTGTTAGGAAATGCATGTGTAACATTACAAACATGATAAAACAGCTTGTTATCACATCCAAACACTGTTTTGGAACAAAATATGAGTT
The DNA here is from genome assembly GCF_052324685.1 of Brachyhypopomus gauderio. Taxonomy (NCBI): domain Eukaryota; kingdom Metazoa; phylum Chordata; class Actinopteri; order Gymnotiformes; family Hypopomidae; genus Brachyhypopomus; species Brachyhypopomus gauderio. The sequence goes on from NW_027507640.1 coordinate 25,458, forward strand.
TTCAGTTCATTCTTCAAAAGTTGCACTTTTGCTCCAAGTTATGCTCAGAAACACTGTTTAGAGCGCTTACAGAGCCAGCAAACGCTGTTTTGAACGCCTTAATACAAGACTTACTACTTGTTTGGAAATGCATGTGTAACATTACAAACATGATAAAACAGCTTGTTATCACATCCAAACACTGTTTTAGAACAAAATATGAGTTTTCAGTTCATTCTTCAAAAGTTGCACTTTTGCTCCAAGTTATGCTCAGAAACACTGTTTAGAGCGCTTACAGCGCCAGCAAACGCTGTTTTGAACGCCTTAATGCAAGCCTTACCTACTTGTTAGGAAATGCATGTGTAACATTACAAACATGATAAAACAGCTTGTTATCACATCCAAACACTGTTTTAGAACAAAATATGAGTTTTCAGTTCATTCTTCAAAAGTTGCACTTTTGCTCCAAGTTATGCTCAGAAACACTGTTTAGAGCGCTTACAGCGCCAGCAAACGCTGTTTTGAACGCCTTAATGCAAGACTTACTACTTGTTAGAAAATGGATGTGTAACATTACAAACATGATAAAACAGCTTGTTATCACATCCAAACACTGTTTTCATTCAAAATATGAGTTTTCTTTTCATTCTTCAAAAGTTGCACTTTTGCCACAAGTTATGCTCAGAAACACTGTTTAGAGCTCTTACAACGCCAGCAAACGCTGTTTTGAACGCCTTAATGCAAGCCTTACCTACTTGTTAGGAAATGCATGTGTAACATTACAAACATGATAAAACAGCTTGTTATCACATCCAAACACTGTTTTAGAACAAAATATGAGTTTTCAGTTCATTCTTCAAAAGTTGCACTTTTGCTCCAAGTTATGCTCAGAAACACTGTTTAGAGCGCTTACAGCGCCAGCAAACGCTGTTTTGAACGCCTTAATGCAAGCCTTACCTACTTGTTAGGAAATGCATGTGTAACATTACAAACATGATAAAACAGCTTGTTATCACATCAAAACACTGTTTTAGAACAAAATATGAGTTTTCAGTTCATTCTTCAAAAGTTGCACTTTTGCTCCAAGTTATGCTCAGAAACACTGTTTAGAGCGCTTACAGCGCCAGCAAACGCTGTTTTGAACGCCTTAATGCAAGACTTACCTACTTGTTAGAAAATGGATGTGTAACATTACAAATATGATAAAACAGCTTGTTATCACATCCAAACACTGTTTTCATTCAAAATATGAGTTTTCTTTTCATTCTTCAAAAGTTGCACTTTTGCTCCAAGTTATGCTCAGAAACACTGTTTAGAGCGCTTACAGCGCCAGCAAACGCTGTTTTGAACGCCTTAATGCAAGACTTACTACTTGTTAGGAAATGCATGTGTAACATTACAAACATGATAAAACAGCTTGTTATCACATCCAAACACTGTTTTGGAACAAAATATGAGTTTTCAGTTCATTCTTCAAAAGTTGCACTTTTGCTCCAAGTTATGCTCAGAAACACTGTTTAGAGCGCTTACAGAGCCAGCAAACGCTGTTTTGAACGCCTTAATACAAGACTTACTACTTGTTAGAAAATGCATGTGTAACATTACAAACATGATAAAACAGCTTGTTATCACATCAAAACACTGTTTTAGAACAAAATATGAGTTTTCAGTTCATTCTTCAAAAGTTGCACTTTTGCTCCAAGTTATGCTCAGAAACACTGTTTAGAGCGCTTACAGCGCCAGCAAACGCTGTTTTGAACGCCTTAATGCAAGCCTTACCTACTTGTTAGGAAATGCATGTGTAACATTACAAACATGATAAAACAGCTTGTTATCACAT
>NW_027507641.1:0-27227 GCF_052324685.1 Brachyhypopomus gauderio
AAACAGTGTTTGGATGTGATAACAAGCTGTTTTATCATGTTTGTAATGTTACACATCCATTTTCTAACAAGTAGTAAGTCTTGCATTAAGGCGTTCAAAACAGAGTTTGCTGGCGCTGTAAGCGCTCTAAACAGTGTTTCTGAGCATAACTTGGAGCAAAAGTGCAACTTTTGAAGAATGAACTGAAAACTCATATTTTGTTCTAAAACAGTGTTTGGATGTGATAACAAGCTGTTTTATCATGTTTGTAATGTTACACATGCATTTCCTAACAAGTAGGTAAGGCTTGCATTAAGGCGTTCAAAACAGCGTTTGCTGGCGCTGTAAGCGCTCTAAACAGTGTTTCTGAGCATAACTTGGAGCAAAAGTGCAACTTTTGAAGAATGAACTGAAAACTCATATTTTGTTCTAAAACAGTGTTTGGATGTGATAACAAGCTGTTTTATCATGTTTGTAATGTTACACATGCATTTCCTAACAAGTAGGTAAGTCTTGTATTAAGGCGTTCAAAACAGCGTTTGCTGGCGCTGTAAGCGCTCTAAACAGTGTTTCTGAGCATAACTTGGAGCAAAAGTGCAACTTTTGAAGAATGAACTGAAAACTCATATTTTGTTCTAAAACAGTGTTTGGATGTGATAACAAGCTGTTTTATCATGTTTGTAATGTTACACATGCATTTCCATACAAGTAGTAAGGCTGGCATTAAGGCGTTCAAAACAGCGTTTGCTGGCGTTGTAAGAGCTCTAAACAGTGTTTCTGAGCATAACTTGGGGCAAAAGTGCAACTTTTCAAGAATGAAAAGAAAACTCATATTTTGAATGAAAACAGTGTTTGGATGTGATAACAAGCTGTTTTATCATGTTTGTAATGTTACACATCCATTTTCTAACAAGTAGTAAGTCTTGCATTAAGGCGTTCAAAATAGCGTTTGCTGGCGCTGTAAGCGCTCTAAACAGTGTTTCTGATCATAACTTGGAGCAAAAGTGCAACTTTTGAAGAATGAACTGAAAACTCATATTTTGTTCTAAAACAGTGTTTGGATGTGATAACAAGCTGTTTTATCATGTTTGTAATGTTACACATGCATTTCCTAACAAGTAGGTAAGGCTTGCATTAAGGCGTTCAAAACAGCGTTTGCTGGCGCTGTAAGCGCTCTAAACAGTGTTTCTGAGCATAACTTGGAGCAAAAGTGCAACTTTTGAAGAATGAACTGAAAACTCATATTTTGTTCTAAAACAGTGTTTGGATGTGATAACAAGCTGTTTTATCATGTTTGTAATGTTACACATGCATTTCCTAACAAGTAGGTAAGTCTTGTATTAAGGCGTTCAAAACAGCGTTTGCTGGCGCTGTAAGCGCTCTAAACAGTGTTTCTGAGCATAACTTGGAGCAAAAGTGCAACTTTTCAAGAATGAAAAAGAAAACTCATATTTTGAATGAAAACAGTGTTTGGATGTGATAACAAGCTGTTTTATCATGTTTGTAATGTTACACATCCATTTTCTAACAAGTAGTAAGTCTTGCATTAAGGCGTTCAAAACAGCGTTTGCTGGCGCTGTAAGCGCTCTAAACAGTGTTTCTGAGCATAACTTGGAGCAAAAGTGCAACTTTTGAAGAATGAACTGAAAACTCATATTTTGTTCTAAAACAGTGTTTGGATGTGATAACAAGCTGTTTTATCATGTTTGTAATGTTACACATGCATTTCCTAACAAGTAGGTAAGGCTTGCATTAAGGCGTTCAAAACAGCGTTTGCTGGCGCTGTAAGCGCTCTAAACAGTGTTTCTGAGCATAACTTGGAGCAAAAGTGCAACTTTTCAAGAATGAAAAGAAAACTCATATTTTGAATGAAAACAGTGTTTGGATGTGATAACAAGCTGTTTTATCATGTTTGTAATGTTACACATCCATTTTCTAACAAGTAGTAAGTCTTGCATTAAGGCGTTCAAAACAGCGTTTGCTGGCGCTGTAAGCGCTCTAAACAGTGTTTCTGAGCATAACTTGGAGCAAAAGTGCAACTTTTGAAGAATGAACTGAAAACTCATATTTTGTTCTAAAACAGTGTTTGGATGTGATAACAAGCTGTTTTATCATGTTTGTAATGTTACACATGCATTTCCATACAAGTAGTAAGGCTGGCATTAAGGCGTTCAAAACAGCGTTTGCTGGCGTTGTAAGAGCTCTAAACAGTGTTTCTGAGCATAACTTGGGGCAAAAGTGCAACTTTTCAAGAATGAAAAGAAAACTCATATTTTGAATGAAAACAGTGGTTTGGATGTGATAACAAGCTGTTTTTATCATGTTTGTAATGTTACACATCCATTTTCTAACAAGTAGTAAGTCTTGCATTAAGGCGTTCAAAATAGCGTTTGCTGGCGCTGTAAGCGCTCTAAACAGTGTTTTCTGATCATAACTTGGAGCAAAAGTGCAACTTTTGAAGAATGAACTGAAAACTCATATTTTGTTCTAAAACAGTGTTTGGATGTGATAACAAGCTGTTTTATCATGTTTGTAATGTTACACATGCATTTCCTAACAAGTAGGTAAGGCTTGCATTAAGGCGTTCAAAACAGCGTTTGCTGGCGCTGTAAGCGCTCTAAACAGTGTTTCTGAGCATAACTTGGAGCAAAAGTGCAACTTTTGAAGAATGAACTGAAAACTCATATTTTGTTCTAAAACAGTGTTTGGATGTGATAACAAGCTGTTTTATCATGTTTGTAATGTTACACATGCATTTCCTAACAAGTAGGTAAGTCTTGTATTAAGGCGTTCAAAACAGCGTTTGCTGGCGCTGTAAGCGCTCTAAACAGTGTTTCTGAGCATAACTTGGAGCAAAAGTGCAACTTTTGAAGAATGAACTGAAAACTCATATTTTGTTCTAAAACAGTGTTTGGATGTGATAACAAGCTGTTTTATCATGTTTGTAATGTTACACATCCATTTTCTAACAAGTAGTAAGTCTTGCATTAAGGCGTTCAAAACAGAGTTTGCTGGCGCTGTAAGCGCTCTAAACAGTGTTTCTGAGCATAACTTGGAGCAAAAGTGCAACTTTTGAAGAATGAACTGAAAACTCATATTTTGTTCTAAAACAGTGTTTGGATGTGATAACAAGCTGTTTTATCATGTTTGTAATGTTACACATGCATTTCCTAACAAGTAGGTAAGGCTTGCATTAAGGCGTTCAAAACAGCGTTTGCTGGCGCTGTAAGCGCTCTAAACAGTGTTTCTGAGCATAACTTGGAGCAAAAGTGCAACTTTTGAAGAATGAACTGAAAACTCATATTTTGTTCTAAAACAGTGTTTGGATGTGATAACAAGCTGTTTTATCATGTTTGTAATGTTACACATGCATTTCCTAACAAGTAGGTAAGTCTTGTATTAAGGCGTTCAAAACAGCGTTTGCTGGCGCTGTAAGCGCTCTAAACAGTGTTTCTGAGCATAACTTGGAGCAAAAGTGCAACTTTTGAAGAATGAACTGAAAACTCATATTTTGTTCTAAAACAGTGTTTGGATGTGATAACAAGCTGTTTTATCATGTTTGTAATGTTACACATGCATTTCCATACAAGTAGTAAGGCTGGCATTAAGGCGTTCAAAACAGCGTTTGCTGGCGTTGTAAGAGCTCTAAACAGTGTTTCTGAGCATAACTTGGGGCAAAAGTGCAACTTTTCAAGAATGAAAAGAAAACTCATATTTTGAATGAAAACAGTGTTTGGATGTGATAACAAGCTGTTTTATCATGTTTGTAATGTTACACATCCATTTTCTAACAAGTAGTAAGTCTTGCATTAAGGCGTTCAAAATAGCGTTTGCTGGCGCTGTAAGCGCTCTAAACAGTGTTTCTGATCATAACTTGGAGCAAAAGTGCAACTTTTGAAGAATGAACTGAAAACTCATATTTTGTTCTAAAACAGTGTTTGGATGTGATAACAAGCTGTTTTATCATGTTTGTAATGTTACACATGCATTTCCTAACAAGTAGGTAAGGCTTGCATTAAGGCGTTCAAAACAGCGTTTGCTGGCGCTGTAAGCGCTCTAAACAGTGTTTCTGAGCATAACTTGGAGCAAAAGTGCAACTTTTGAAGAATGAACTGAAAACTCATATTTTGTTCTAAAACAGTGTTTGGATGTGATAACAAGCTGTTTTATCATGTTTGTAATGTTACACATGCATTTCCTAACAAGTAGGTAAGGCTTGCATTAAGGCGTTCAAAACAGCGTTTGCTGGCGCTGGTAAGCGCTCTAAACAGTGTTTTCTGAGCATAACTTGGAGCAAAAGTGCAACTTTTGAAGAATGAACTGAAAACTCATATTTTGTTCTAAAACAGTGTTTGGATGTGATAACAAGCTGTTTTATCATGTTTGTAATGTTACACATGCATTTCCTAACAAGTAGGTAAGGCTTGCATTAAGGCGTTCAAAACAGCGTTTGCTGGCGTTGTAAGAGCTCTAAACAGTGTTTCTGAGCATAACTTGTGGCAAAAGTGCAACTTTTGAAGAATGAAAAGAAAACTCATATTTTGAATGAAAACAGTGTTTGGATGTGATAACAAGCTGTTTTATCATGTTTGTAATGTTACACATGCATTTCCTAACAAGTAGGTAAGGCTTGCATTAAGGCGTTCAAAACAGCGTTTGCTGGCGCTGTAAGCGCTCTAAACAGTGTTTCTGAGCATAACTTGGAGCAAAAGTGCAACTTTTGAAGAATGAACTGAAAACTCATATTTTGTTCTAAAACAGTGTTTGGATGTGATAACAAGCTGTTTTATCATGTTTGTAATGTTACACATGCATTTCCTAACAAGTAGGTAAGTCTTGTATTAAGGCGTTCAAAACAGCGTTTGCTGGCGCTGTAAGCGCTCTAAACAGTGTTTCTGAGCATAACTTGGAGCAAAAGTGCAACTTTTGAAGAATGAACTGAAAACTCATATTTTGTTCTAAAACAGTGTTTGGATGTGATAACAAGCTGTTTTATCATGTTTGTAATGTTACACATGCATTTCCATACAAGTAGTAAGGCTGGCATTAAGGCGTTCAAAACAGCGTTTGCTGGCGTTGTAAGAGCTCTAAACAGTGTTTCTGAGCATAACTTGGGGCAAAAGTGCAACTTTTCAAGAATGAAAAGAAAACTCATATTTTGAATGAAAACAGTGTTTGGATGTGATAACAAGCTGTTTTATCATGTTTGTAATGTTACACATCCATTTTCTAACAAGTAGTAAGTCTTGCATTAAGGCGTTCAAAATAGCGTTTGCTGGCGCTGTAAGCGCTCTAAACAGTGTTTCTGATCATAACTTGGAGCAAAAGTGCAACTTTTGAAGAATGAACTGAAAACTCATATTTTGTTCTAAAACAGTGTTTGGATGTGATAACAAGCTGTTTTATCATGTTTGTAATGTTACACATGCATTTCCTAACAAGTAGGTAAGGCTTGCATTAAGGCGTTCAAAACAGCGTTTGCTGGCGCTGTAAGCGCTCTAAACAGTGTTTCTGAGCATAACTTGGAGCAAAAGTGCAACTTTTGAAGAATGAACTGAAAACTCATATTTTGTTCTAAAACAGTGTTTGGATGTGATAACAAGCTGTTTTATCATGTTTGTAATGTTACACATGCATTTCCTAACAAGTAGGTAAGTCTTGTATTAAGGCGTTCAAAACAGCGTTTGCTGGCGCTGTAAGCGCTCTAAACAGTGTTTCTGAGCATAACTTGGAGCAAAAGTGCAACTTTTCAAGAATGAAAAGAAAACTCATATTTTGAATGAAAACAGTGTTTGGATGTGATAACAAGCTGTTTTATCATGTTTGTAATGTTACACATCCATTTTCTAACAAGTAGTAAGTCTTGCATTAAGGCGTTCAAAACAGCGTTTGCTGGCGCTGTAAGCGCTCTAAAACAGTGTTTCTGAGCATAACTTGGAGCAAAAGTGCAACTTTTGAAGAATGAACTGAAAACTCATATTTTGTTCTAAAACAGTGTTTGGATGTGATAACAAGCTGTTTTATCATGTTTGTAATGTTACACATGCATTTCCTAACAAGTAGGTAAGGCTTGCATTAAGGCGTTCAAAACAGCGTTTGCTGGCGCTGTAAGCGCTCTAAACAGTGTTTCTGAGCATAACTTGGAGCAAAAGTGCAACTTTTCAAGAATGAAAAGAAAACTCATATTTTGAATGAAAACAGTGTTTGGATGTGATAACAAGCTGTTTTATCATGTTTGTAATGTTACACATCCATTTTCTAACAAGTAGTAAGTCTTGCATTAAGGCGTTCAAAACAGCGTTTGCTGGCGCTGTAAGCGCTCTAAACAGTGTTTCTGAGCATAACTTGGAGCAAAAGTGCAACTTTTGAAGAATGAACTGAAAACTCATATTTTGTTCTAAAACAGTGTTTGGATGTGATAACAAGCTGTTTTATCATGTTTGTAATGTTACACATGCATTTCCATACAAGTAGTAAGGCTGGCATTAAGGCGTTCAAAACAGCGTTTGCTGGCGTTGTAAGAGCTCTAAACAGTGTTTCTGAGCATAACTTGGGGCAAAAGTGCAACTTTTCAAGAATGAAAAGAAAACTCATATTTTGAATGAAAACAGTGTTTGGATGTGATAACAAGCTGTTTTATCATGTTTGTAATGTTACACATCCATTTTCTAACAAGTAGTAAGTCTTGCATTAAGGCGTTCAAAATAGCGTTTTGCTGGCGCTGTAAGCGCTCTAAACAGTGTTTCTGATCATAACTTGGAGCAAAAGTGCAACTTTTGAAGAATGAACTGAAAACTCATATTTTGTTCTAAAACAGTGTTTGGATGTGATAACAAGCTGTTTTATCATGTTTGTAATGTTACACATGCATTTCCTAACAAGTAGGTAAGGCTTGCATTAAGGCGTTCAAAACAGCGTTTGCTGGCGCTGTAAGCGCTCTAAACAGTGTTTCTGAGCATAACTTGGAGCAAAAGTGCAACTTTTGAAGAATGAACTGAAAACTCATATTTTGTTCTAAAACAGTGTTTGGATGTGATAACAAGCTGTTTTATCATGTTTGTAATGTTACACATGCATTTCCTAACAAGTAGGTAAGTCTTGTATTAAGGCGTTCAAAACAGCGTTTGCTGGCGCTGTAAGCGCTCTAAACAGTGTTTCTGAGCATAACTTGGAGCAAAAGTGCAACTTTTGAAGAATGAACTGAAAACTCATATTTTGTTCTAAAACAGTGTTTGGATGTGATAACAAGCTGTTTTATCATGTTTGTAATGTTACACATGCATTTCCTAACAAGTAGGTAAGGCTTGCATTAAGGCGTTCAAAACAGCGTTTGCTGGCGCTGTAAGCGCTCTAAACAGTGTTTCTGAGCATAACTTGGAGCAAAAGTGCAACTTTTCAAGAATGAAAAGAAAACTCATATTTTGAATGAAAACAGTGTTTGGATGTGATAACAAGCTGTTTTATCATGTTTGTAATGTTACACATCCATTTTCTAACAAGTAGTAAGTCTTGCATTAAGGCGTTCAAAACAGCGTTTGCTGGCGCTGTAAGCGCTCTAAACAGTGTTTCTGAGCATAACTTGGAGCAAAAGTGCAACTTTTGAAGAATGAACTGAAAACTCATATTTTGTTCTAAAACAGTGTTTGGATGTGATAACAAGCTGTTTTATCATGTTTGTAATGTTACACATGCATTTCCATACAAGTAGTAAGGCTGGCATTAAGGCGTTCAAAACAGCGTTTGCTGGCGTTGTAAGAGCTCTAAACAGTGTTTTCTGAGCATAACTTGGGGCAAAAGTGCAACTTTTCAAGAATGAAAAGAAAACTCATATTTTGAATGAAAACAGTGTTTGGATGTGATAACAAGCTGTTTTATCATGTTTGTAATGTTACACATCCATTTTCTAACAAGTAGTAAGTCTTGCATTAAGGCGTTCAAAATAGCGTTTGCTGGCGCTGTAAGCGCTCTAAACAGTGTTTCTGATCATAACTTGGAGCAAAAGTGCAACTTTTGAAGAATGAACTGAAAACTCATATTTTGTTCTAAAACAGTGTTTGGATGTGATAACAAGCTGTTTTATCATGTTTGTAATGTTACACATGCATTTCCTAACAAGTAGGTAAGGCTTGCATTAAGGCGTTCAAAACAGCGTTTGCTGGCGCTGTAAGCGCTCTAAACAGTGTTTCTGAGCATAACTTGGAGCAAAAGTGCAACTTTTGAAGAATGAACTGAAAACTCATATTTTGTTCTAAAACAGTGTTTGGATGTGATAACAAGCTGTTTTATCATGTTTGTAATGTTACACATGCATTTCCTAACAAGTAGGTAAGTCTTGTATTAAGGCGTTCAAAACAGCGTTTGCTGGCGCTGTAAGCGCTCTAAACAGTGTTTCTGAGCATAACTTGGAGCAAAAGTGCAACTTTTGAAGAATGAACTGAAAACTCATATTTTGTTCTAAAACAGTGTTTGGATGTGATAACAAGCTGTTTTATCATGTTTGTAATGTTACACATCCATTTTCTAACAAGTAGTAAGTCTTGCATTAAGGCGTTCAAAACAGAGTTTGCTGGCGCTGTAAGCGCTCTAAACAGTGTTTCTGAGCATAACTTGGAGCAAAAGTGCAACTTTTGAAGAATGAACTGAAAACTCATATTTTGTTCTAAAACAGTGTTTGGATGTGATAACAAGCTGTTTTATCATGTTTGTAATGTTACACATGCATTTCCTAACAAGTAGGTAAGGCTTGCATTAAGGCGTTCAAAACAGCGTTTGCTGGCGCTGTAAGCGCTCTAAACAGTGTTTCTGAGCATAACTTGGAGCAAAAGTGCAACTTTTGAAGAATGAACTGAAAACTCATATTTTGTTCTAAAACAGTGTTTGGATGTGATAACAAGCTGTTTTATCATGTTTGTAATGTTACACATGCATTTCCTAACAAGTAGGTAAGTCTTGTATTAAGGCGTTCAAAACAGCGTTTGCTGGCGCTGTAAGCGCTCTAAACAGTGTTTCTGAGCATAACTTGGAGCAAAAGTGCAACTTTTGAAGAATGAACTGAAAACTCATATTTTGTTCTAAAACAGTGTTTGGATGTGATAACAAGCTGTTTTATCATGTTTGTAATGTTACACATGCATTTCCATACAAGTAGTAAGGCTGGCATTAAGGCGTTCAAAACAGCGTTTGCTGGCGTTGTAAGAGCTCTAAACAGTGTTTCTGAGCATAACTTGGGGCAAAAGTGCAACTTTTCAAGAATGAAAAGAAAACTCATATTTTGAATGAAAACAGTGTTTGGATGTGATAACAAGCTGTTTTATCATGTTTGTAATGTTACACATCCATTTTCTAACAAGTAGTAAGTCTTGCATTAAGGCGTTCAAAATAGCGTTTGCTGGCGCTGTAAGCGCTCTAAACAGTGTTTCTGAGCATAACTTGGAGCAAAAGTGCAACTTTTGAAGAATGAACTGAAAACTCATATTTTGTTCTAAAACAGTGTTTGGATGTGATAACAAGCTGTTTTATCATGTTTGTAATGTTACACATGCATTTCCATACAAGTAGTAAGGCTGGCATTAAGGCGTTCAAAACAGCGTTTGCTGGCGTTGTAAGAGCTCTAAACAGTGTTTCTGAGCATAACTTGGGGCAAAAGTGCAACTTTTCAAGAATGAAAAGAAAACTCATATTTTGAATGAAAACAGTGTTTGGATGTGATAACAAGCTGTTTTATCATGTTTGTAATGTTACACATCCATTTTCTAACAAGTAGTAAGTCTTGCATTAAGGCGTTCAAAATAGCGTTTGCTGGCGCTGTAAGCGCTCTAAACAGTGTTTCTGATCATAACTTGGAGCAAAAGTGCAACTTTTGAAGAATGAACTGAAAACTCATATTTTGTTCTAAAACAGTGTTTGGATGTGATAACAAGCTGTTTTATCATGTTTGTAATGTTACACATGCATTTCCTAACAAGTAGGTAAGGCTTGCATTAAGGCGTTCAAAACAGCGTTTGCTGGCGCTGTAAGCGCTCTAAACAGTGTTTCTGAGCATAACTTGGAGCAAAAGTGCAACTTTTGAAGAATGAACTGAAAACTCATATTTTGTTCTAAAACAGTGTTTGGATGTGATAACAAGCTGTTTTATCATGTTTGTAATGTTACACATGCATTTCCTAACAAGTAGGTAAGTCTTGTATTAAGGCGTTCAAAACAGCGTTTGCTGGCGCTGTAAGCGCTCTAAACAGTGTTTCTGAGCATAACTTGGAGCAAAAGTGCAACTTTTGAAGAATGAACTGAAAACTCATATTTTGTTCTAAAACAGTGTTTGGATGTGATAACAAGCTGTTTTATCATGTTTGTAATGTTACACATCCATTTTCTAACAAGTAGTAAGTCTTGCATTAAGGCGTTCAAAACAGAGTTTGCTGGCGCTGTAAGCGCTCTAAACAGTGTTTCTGAGCATAACTTGGAGCAAAAGTGCAACTTTTGAAGAATGAACTGAAAACTCATATTTTGTTCTAAAACAGTGTTTGGATGTGATAACAAGCTGTTTTATCATGTTTGTAATGTTACACATGCATTTCCTAACAAGTAGGTAAGGCTTGCATTAAGGCGTTCAAAACAGCGTTTGCTGGCGCTGTAAGCGCTCTAAACAGTGTTTCTGAGCATAACTTGGAGCAAAAGTGCAACTTTTGAAGAATGAACTGAAAACTCATATTTTGTTCTAAAACAGTGTTTGGATGTGATAACAAGCTGTTTTATCATGTTTGTAATGTTACACATGCATTTCCTAACAAGTAGGTAAGTCTTGTATTAAGGCGTTCAAAACAGCGTTTGCTGGCGCTGTAAGCGCTCTAAACAGTGTTTCTGAGCATAACTTGGAGCAAAAGTGCAACTTTTGAAGAATGAACTGAAAACTCATATTTTGTTCTAAAACAGTGTTTGGATGTGATAACAAGCTGTTTTATCATGTTTGTAATGTTACACATGCATTTCCATACAAGTAGTAAGGCTGGCATTAAGGCGTTCAAAACAGCGTTTGCTGGCGTTGTAAGAGCTCTAAACAGTGTTTCTGAGCATAACTTGGGGCAAAAGTGCAACTTTTCAAGAATGAAAAGAAAACTCATATTTTGAATGAAAACAGTGTTTGGATGTGATAACAAGCTGTTTTATCATGTTTGTAATGTTACACATCCATTTTCTAACAAGTAGTAAGTCTTGCATTAAGGCGTTCAAAATAGCGTTTGCTGGCGCTGTAAGCGCTCTAAACAGTGTTTCTGATCATAACTTGGAGCAAAAGTGCAACTTTTGAAGAATGAACTGAAAACTCATATTTTGTTCTAAAACAGTGTTTGGATGTGATAACAAGCTGTTTTATCATGCTTGTAATGTTACACATGCATTTCCTAACAAGTAGGTAAGGCTTGCATTAAGGCGTTCAAAACAGCGTTTGCTGGCGCTGTAAGCGCTCTAAACAGTGTTTCTGAGCATAACTTGGAGCAAAAGTGCAACTTTTGAAGAATGAACTGAAAACTCATATTTTGTTCTAAAACAGTGTTTGGATGTGATAACAAGCTGTTTTATCATGTTTGTAATGTTACACATGCATTTCCTAACAAGTAGGTAAGTCTTGTATTAAGGCGTTCAAAACAGCGTTTGCTGGCGCTGTAAGCGCTCTAAACAGTGTTTCTGATCATAACTTGGAGCAAAAGTGCAACTTTTGAAGAATGAACTGAAAACTCATATTTTGTTCTAAAACAGTGTTTGGATGTGATAACAAGCTGTTTTATCATGTTTGTAATGTTACACATGCATTTCCTAACAAGTAGGTAAGTCTTGTATTAAGGCGTTCAAAACAGCGTTTGCTGGCGCTGTAAGCGCTCTAAACAGTGTTTCTGAGCATAACTTGGAGCAAAAGTGCAACTTTTCAAGAATGAAAAGAAAACTCATATTTTGAATGAAAACAGTGTTTGGATGTGATAACAAGCTGTTTTATCATGTTTGTAATGTTACACATCCATTTTCTAACAAGTAGTAAGTCTTGCATTAAGGCGTTCAAAACAGCGTTTGCTGGCGCTGTAAGCGCTCTAAACAGTGTTTCTGAGCATAACTTGGAGCAAAAGTGCAACTTTTGAAGAATGAACTGAAAACTCATATTTTGTTCTAAAACAGTGTTTGGATGTGATAACAAGCTGTTTTATCATGTTTGTAATGTTACACATGCATTTCCTAACAAGTAGGTAAGGCTTGCATTAAGGCGTTCAAAACAGCGTTTGCTGGCGCTGTAAGCGCTCTAAACAGTGTTTCTGAGCATAACTTGGAGCAAAAGTGCAACTTTTCAAGAATGAAAAGAAAACTCATATTTTGAATGAAAACAGTGTTTGGATGTGATAACAAGCTGTTTTATCATGTTTGTAATGTTACACATCCATTTTCTAACAAGTAGTAAGTCTTGCATTAAGGCGTTCAAAACAGCGTTTGCTGGCGCTGTAAGCGCTCTAAACAGTGTTTCTGATCATAACTTGGAGCAAAAGTGCAACTTTTGAAGAATGAACTGAAAACTCATATTTTGTTCTAAAACAGTGTTTGGATGTGATAACAAGCTGTTTTATCATGTTTGTAATGTTACACATGCATTTCCTAACAAGTAGGTAAGGCTTGCATTAAGGCGTTCAAAACAGCGTTTGCTGGCGCTGTAAGCGCTCTAAACAGTGTTTCTGAGCATAACTTGGAGCAAAAGTGCAACTTTTGAAGAATGAACTGAAAACTCATATTTTGTTCTAAAACAGTGTTTGGATGTGATAACAAGCTGTTTTATCATGTTTATAATGTTACACATGCATTTCCTAACAAGTAGGTAAGTCTTGTATTAAGGCGTTCAAAACAGCGTTTGCTGGCGCTGTAAGCGCTCTAAACAGTGTTTCTGAGCATAACTTGGAGCAAAAGTGCAACTTTTGAAGAATGAACTGAAAACTCATATTTTGTTCTAAAACAGTGTTTGGATGTGATAACAAGCTGTTTTATCATGTTTGTAATGTTACACATGCATTTCCATACAAGTAGTAAGGCTGGCATTAGGGCGTTCAAAACAGCGTTTGCTGGCGTTGTAAGAGCTCTAAACAGTGTTTCTGAGCATAACTTGGAGCAAAAGTGCAACTTTTCAAGAATGAAAAGAAAACTCATATTTTGAATGAAAACAGTGTTTGGATGTGATAACAAGCTGTTTTATCATGTTTGTAATGTTACACATCCATTTTCTAACAAGTAGTAAGTCTTGCATTAAGGCGTTCAAAACAGCGTTTGCTGGCGCTGTAAGCGCTCTAAACAGTGTTTCTGAGCATAACTTGGAGCAAAAGTGCAACTTTTGAAGAATGAACTGAAAACTCATATTTTGTTCTAAAACAGTGTTTGGATGTGATAACAAGCTGTTTTATCATGTTTGTAATGTTACACATGCATTTCCTAACAAGTAGGTAAGGCTTGCATTAAGGCGTTCAAAACAGCGTTTGCTGGCGCTGTAAGCGCTCTAAACAGTGTTTCTGAGCATAACTTGGAGCAAAAGTGCAACTTTTCAAGAATGAAAAGAAAACTCATATTTTGAATGAAAACAGTGTTTGGATGTGATAACAAGCTGTTTTATCATGTTTGTAATGTTACACATCCATTTTCTAACAAGTAGTAAGTCTTGCATTAAGGCGTTCAAAACAGCGTTTGCTGGCGCTGTAAGCGCTCTAAACAGTGTTTCTGAGCATAACTTGGAGCAAAAGTGCAACTTTTGAAGAATGAACTGAAAACTCATATTTTGTTCTAAAACAGTGTTTGGATGTGATAACAAGCTGTTTTATCATGTTTGTAATGTTACACATGCATTTCCATACAAGTAGTAAGGCTGGCATTAAGGCGTTCAAAACAGCGTTTGCTGGCGTTGTAAGAGCTCTAAACAGTGTTTCTGAGCATAACTTGGGGCAAAAGTGCAACTTTTCAAGAATGAAAAGAAAACTCATATTTTGAATGAAAACAGTGTTTGGATGTGATAACAAGCTGTTTTATCATGTTTGTAATGTTACACATCCATTTTCTAACAAGTAGTAAGTCTTGCATTAAGGCGTTCAAAATAGCGTTTGCTGGCGCTGTAAGCGCTCTAAACAGTGTTTCTGATCATAACTTGGAGCAAAAGTGCAACTTTTGAAGAATGAACTGAAAACTCATATTTTGTTCTAAAACAGTGTTTGGATGTGATAACAAGCTGTTTTATCATGTTTGTAATGTTACACATGCATTTCCTAACAAGTAGGTAAGGCTTGCATTAAGGCGTTCAAAACAGCGTTTGCTGGCGCTGTAAGCGCTCTAAACAGTGTTTCTGAGCATAACTTGGAGCAAAAGTGCAACTTTTGAAGAATGAACTGAAAACTCATATTTTGTTCTAAAACAGTGTTTGGATGTGATAACAAGCTGTTTTATCATGTTTGTAATGTTACACATGCATTTCCTAACAAGTAGGTAAGTCTTGTATTAAGGCGTTCAAAACAGCGTTTGCTGGCGCTGTAAGCGCTCTAAACAGTGTTTCTGAGCATAACTTGGAGCAAAAGTGCAACTTTTGAAGAATGAACTGAAAACTCATATTTTGTTCTAAAACAGTGTTTGGATGTGATAACAAGCTGTTTTATCATGTTTGTAATGTTACACATCCATTTTCTAACAAGTAGTAAGTCTTGCATTAAGGCGTTCAAAACAGAGTTTGCTGGCGCTGTAAGCGCTCTAAACAGTGTTTCTGAGCATAACTTGGAGCAAAAGTGCAACTTTTGAAGAATGAACTGAAAACTCATATTTTGTTCTAAAACAGTGTTTGGATGTGATAACAAGCTGTTTTATCATGTTTGTAATGTTACACATGCATTTCCTAACAAGTAGGTAAGGCTTGCATTAAGGCGTTCAAAACAGCGTTTGCTGGCGCTGTAAGCGCTCTAAACAGTGTTTCTGAGCATAACTTGGAGCAAAAGTGCAACTTTTGAAGAATGAACTGAAAACTCATATTTTGTTCTAAAACAGTGTTTGGATGTGATAACAAGCTGTTTTATCATGTTTGTAATGTTACACATGCATTTCCTAACAAGTAGGTAAGGCTTGCATTAAGGCGTTCAAAACAGCGTTTGCTGGCGCTGTAAGCGCTCTAAACAGTGTTTCTGAGCATAACTTGGAGCAAAAGTGCAACTTTTCAAGAATGAAAAGAAAACTCATATTTTGAATGAAAACAGTGTTTGGATGTGATAACAAGCTGTTTTATCATGTTTGTAATGTTACACATCCATTTTCTAACAAGTAGTAAGTCTTGCATTAAGGCGTTCAAAACAGCGTTTGCTGGCGCTGTAAGCGCTCTAAACAGTGTTTCTGAGCATAACTTGGAGCAAAAGTGCAACTTTTGAAGAATGAACTGAAAACTCATATTTTGTTCTAAAACAGTGTTTGGATGTGATAACAAGCTGTTTTATCATGTTTGTAATGTTACACATGCATTTCCATACAAGTAGTAAGGCTGGCATTAAGGCGTTCAAAACAGCGTTTGCTGGCGTTGTAAGAGCTCTAAACAGTGTTTCTGAGCATAACTTGGGGCAAAAGTGCAACTTTTCAAGAATGAAAAGAAAACTCATATTTTGAATGAAAACAGTGTTTGGATGTGATAACAAGCTGTTTTATCATGTTTGTAATGTTACACATCCATTTTCTAACAAGTAGTAAGTCTTGCATTAAGGCGTTCAAAATAGCGTTTGCTGGCGCTGTAAGCGCTCTAAACAGTGTTTCTGATCATAACTTGGAGCAAAAGTGCAACTTTTGAAGAATGAACTGAAAACTCATATTTTGTTCTAAAACAGTGTTTGGATGTGATAACAAGCTGTTTTATCATGTTTGTAATGTTACACATGCATTTCCTAACAAGTAGGTAAGGCTTGCATTAAGGCGTTCAAAACAGCGTTTGCTGGCGCTGTAAGCGCTCTAAACAGTGTTTCTGAGCATAACTTGGAGCAAAAGTGCAACTTTTGAAGAATGAACTGAAAACTCATATTTTGTTCTAAAACAGTGTTTGGATGTGATAACAAGCTGTTTTATCATGTTTGTAATGTTACACATGCATTTCCTAACAAGTAGGTAAGTCTTGTATTAAGGCGTTCAAAACAGCGTTTGCTGGCGCTGTAAGCGCTCTAAACAGTGTTTCTGAGCATAACTTGGAGCAAAAGTGCAACTTTTGAAGAATGAACTGAAAACTCATATTTTGTTCTAAAACAGTGTTTGGATGTGATAACAAGCTGTTTTATCATGTTTGTAATGTTACACATCCATTTTCTAACAAGTAGTAAGTCTTGCATTAAGGCGTTCAAAACAGAGTTTGCTGGCGCTGTAAGCGCTCTAAACAGTGTTTCTGAGCATAACTTGGAGCAAAAGTGCAACTTTTGAAGAATGAACTGAAAACTCATATTTTGTTCTAAAACAGTGTTTGGATGTGATAACAAGCTGTTTTATCATGTTTGTAATGTTACACATGCATTTCCTAACAAGTAGGTAAGGCTTGCATTAAGGCGTTCAAAACAGCGTTTGCTGGCGCTGTAAGCGCTCTAAACAGTGTTTCTGAGCATAACTTGGAGCAAAAGTGCAACTTTTGAAGAATGAACTGAAAACTCATATTTTGTTCTAAAACAGTGTTTGGATGTGATAACAAGCTGTTTTATCATGTTTGTAATGTTACACATGCATTTCCTAACAAGTAGGTAAGTCTTGTATTAAGGCGTTCAAAACAGCGTTTGCTGGCGCTGTAAGCGCTCTAAACAGTGTTTCTGAGCATAACTTGGAGCAAAAGTGCAACTTTTGAAGAATGAACTGAAAACTCATATTTTGTTCTAAAACAGTGTTTGGATGTGATAACAAGCTGTTTTATCATGTTTGTAATGTTACACATGCATTTCCATACAAGTAGTAAGGCTGGCATTAAGGCGTTCAAAACAGCGTTTGCTGGCGTTGTAAGAGCTCTAAACAGTGTTTCTGAGCATAACTTGGGGCAAAAGTGCAACTTTTCAAGAATGAAAAGAAAACTCATATTTTGAATGAAAACAGTGTTTGGATGTGATAACAAGCTGTTTTATCATGTTTGTAATGTTACACATCCATTTTCTAACAAGTAGTAAGTCTTGCATTAAGGCGTTCAAAACAGAGTTTGCTGGCGCTGTAAGCGCTCTAAACAGTGTTTCTGAGCATAACTTGGAGCAAAAGTGCAACTTTTGAAGAATGAACTGAAAACTCATATTTTGTTCTAAAACAGTGTTTGGATGTGATAACAAGCTGTTTTATCATGTTTGTAATGTTACACATGCATTTCCTAACAAGTAGGTAAGGCTTGCATTAAGGCGTTCAAAACAGCGTTTGCTGGCGCTGTAAGCGCTCTAAACAGTGTTTCTGAGCATAACTTGGAGCAAAAGTGCAACTTTTGAAGAATGAACTGAAAACTCATATTTTGTTCTAAAACAGTGTTTGGATGTGATAACAAGCTGTTTTATCATGTTTGTAATGTTACACATGCATTTCCTAACAAGTAGGTAAGTCTTGTATTAAGGCGTTCAAAACAGCGTTTGCTGGCGCTGTAAGCGCTCTAAACAGTGTTTCTGAGCATAACTTGGAGCAAAAGTGCAACTTTTGAAGAATGAACTGAAAACTCATATTTTGTTCTAAAACAGTGTTTGGATGTGATAACAAGCTGTTTTATCATGTTTGTAATGTTACACATGCATTTCCATACAAGTAGTAAGGCTGGCATTAAGGCGTTCAAAACAGCGTTTGCTGGCGTTGTAAGAGCTCTAAACAGTGTTTCTGAGCATAACTTGGGGCAAAAGTGCAACTTTTCAAGAATGAAAAGAAAACTCATATTTTGAATGAAAACAGTGTTTGGATGTGATAACAAGCTGTTTTATCATGTTTGTAATGTTACACATCCATTTTCTAACAAGTAGTAAGTCTTGCATTAAGGCGTTCAAAATAGCGTTTGCTGGCGCTGTAAGCGCTCTAAACAGTGTTTCTGATCATAACTTGGAGCAAAAGTGCAACTTTTGAAGAATGAACTGAAAACTCATATTTTGTTCTAAAACAGTGTTTGGATGTGATAACAAGCTGTTTTATCATGTTTGTAATGTTACACATGCATTTCCTAACAAGTAGGTAAGGCTTGCATTAAGGCGTTCAAAACAGCGTTTGCTGGCGCTGTAAGCGCTCTAAACAGTGTTTCTGAGCATAACTTGGAGCAAAAGTGCAACTTTTGAAGAATGAACTGAAAACTCATATTTTGTTCTAAAACAGTGTTTGGATGTGATAACAAGCTGTTTTATCATGTTTGTAATGTTACACATGCATTTCCTAACAAGTAGGTAAGTCTTGTATTAAGGCGTTCAAAACAGCGTTTGCTGGCGCTGTAAGCGCTCTAAACAGTGTTTCTGAGCATAACTTGGAGCAAAAGTGCAACTTTTCAAGAATGAAAAGAAAACTCATATTTTGAATGAAAACAGTGTTTGGATGTGATAACAAGCTGTTTTATCATGTTTGTAATGTTACACATCCATTTTCTAACAAGTAGTAAGTCTTGCATTAAGGCGTTCAAAACAGCGTTTGCTGGCGCTGTAAGCGCTCTAAACAGTGTTTCTGAGCATAACTTGGAGCAAAAGTGCAACTTTTGAAGAATGAACTGAAAACTCATATTTTGTTCTAAAACAGTGTTTGGATGTGATAACAAGCTGTTTATCATGTTTGTAATGTTACACATGCATTTCCTAACAAGTAGGTAAGGCTTGCATTAAGGCGTTCAAAACAGCGTTTGCTGGCGCTGTAAGCGCTCTAAACAGTGTTTCTGAGCATAACTTGGAGCAAAAGTGCAACTTTTCAAGAATGAAAAGAAAACTCATATTTTGAATGAAAACAGTGTTTGGATGTGATAACAAGCTGTTTTATCATGTTTGTAATGTTACACATCCATTTTCTAACAAGTAGTAAGTCTTGCATTAAGGCGTTCAAAACAGCGTTTGCTGGCGCTGTAAGCGCTCTAAACAGTGTTTCTGAGCATAACTTGGAGCAAAAGTGCAACTTTTGAAGAATGAACTGAAAACTCATATTTTGTTCTAAAACAGTGTTTGGATGTGATAACAAGCTGTTTTATCATGTTTGTAATGTTACACATGCATTTCCATACAAGTAGTAAGGCTGGCATTAAGGCGTTCAAAACAGCGTTTGCTGGCGTTGTAAGAGCTCTAAACAGTGTTTCTGAGCATAACTTGGGGCAAAAGTGCAACTTTTCAAGAATGAAAAGAAAACTCATATTTTGAATGAAAACAGTGTTTGGATGTGATAACAAGCTGTTTTATCATGTTTGTAATGTTACACATCCATTTTCTAACAAGTAGTAAGTCTTGCATTAAGGCGTTCAAAATAGCGTTTGCTGGCGCTGTAAGCGCTCTAAACAGTGTTTCTGATCATAACTTGGAGCAAAAGTGCAACTTTTGAAGAATGAACTGAAAACTCATATTTTGTTCTAAAACAGTGTTTGGATGTGATAACAAGCTGTTTTATCATGTTTGTAATGTTACACATGCATTTCCTAACAAGTAGGTAAGGCTTGCATTAAGGCGTTCAAAACAGCGTTTGCTGGCGCTGTAAGCGCTCTAAACAGTGTTTCTGAGCATAACTTGGAGCAAAAGTGCAACTTTTGAAGAATGAACTGAAAACTCATATTTTGTTCTAAAACAGTGTTTGGATGTGATAACAAGCTGTTTTATCATGTTTGTAATGTTACACATGCATTTCCTAACAAGTAGGTAAGTCTTGTATTAAGGCGTTCAAAACAGCGTTTGCTGGCGCTGTAAGCGCTCTAACAGTGTTTCTGAGCATAACTTGGAGCAAAAGTGCAACTTTTGAAGAATGAACTGAAAACTCATATTTTGTTCTAAAACAGTGTTTGGATGTGATAACAAGCTGTTTTATCATGTTTGTAATGTTACACATCCATTTTCTAACAAGTAGTAAGTCTTGCATTAAGGCGTTCAAAACAGAGTTTGCTGGCGCTGTAAGCGCTCTAAACAGTGTTTCTGAGCATAACTTGGAGCAAAAGTGCAACTTTTGAAGAATGAACTGAAAACTCATATTTTGTTCTAAAACAGTGTTTGGATGTGATAACAAGCTGTTTTATCATGTTTGTAATGTTACACATGCATTTCCTAACAAGTAGGTAAGGCTTGCATTAAGGCGTTCAAAACAGCGTTTGCTGGCGCTGTAAGCGCTCTAAACAGTGTTTCTGAGCATAACTTGGAGCAAAAGTGCAACTTTTGAAGAATGAACTGAAAACTCATATTTTGTTCTAAAACAGTGTTTGGATGTGATAACAAGCTGTTTTATCATGTTTGTAATGTTACACATGCATTTCCTAACAAGTAGGTAAGTCTTGTATTAAGGCGTTCAAAACAGCGTTTGCTGGCGCTGTAAGCGCTCTAAACAGTGTTTCTGAGCATAACTTGGAGCAAAAGTGCAACTTTTGAAGAATGAACTGAAAACTCATATTTTGTTCTAAAACAGTGTTTGGATGTGATAACAAGCTGTTTTATCATGTTTGTAATGTTACACATGCATTTCCATACAAGTAGTAAGGCTGGCATTAAGGCGTTCAAAACAGCGTTTGCTGGCGTTGTAAGAGCTCTAAACAGTGTTTCTGAGCATAACTTGGGGCAAAAGTGCAACTTTTCAAGAATGAAAAGAAAACTCATATTTTGAATGAAAACAGTGTTTGGATGTGATAACAAGCTGTTTTATCATGTTTGTAATGTTACACATCCATTTTCTAACAAGTAGTAAGTCTTGCATTAAGGCGTTCAAAATAGCGTTTGCTGGCGCTGTAAGCGCTCTAAACAGTGTTTCTGATCATAACTTGGAGCAAAAGTGCAACTTTTGAAGAATGAACTGAAAACTCATATTTTGTTCTAAAACAGTGTTTGGATGTGATAACAAGCTGTTTTATCATGTTTGTAATGTTACACATGCATTTCCTAACAAGTAGGTAAGGCTTGCATTAAGGCGTTCAAAACAGCGTTTGCTGGCGCTGTAAGCGCTCTAAACAGTGTTTCTGAGCATAACTTGGAGCAAAAGTGCAACTTTTGAAGAATGAACTGAAAACTCATATTTTGTTCTAAAACAGTGTTTGGATGTGATAACAAGCTGTTTTATCATGTTTGTAATGTTACACATGCATTTCCTAACAAGTAGGTAAGTCTTGTATTAAGGCGTTCAAAACAGCGTTTGCTGGCGCTGTAAGCGCTCTAAACAGTGTTTCTGAGCATAACTTGGAGCAAAAGTGCAACTTTTGAAGAATGAACTGAAAACTCATATTTTGTTCTAAAACAGTGTTTGGATGTGATAACAAGCTGTTTTATCATGTTTGTAATGTTACACATCCATTTTCTAACAAGTAGTAAGTCTTGCATTAAGGCGTTCAAAACAGAGTTTGCTGGCGCTGTAAGCGCTCTAAACAGTGTTTCTGAGCATAACTTGGAGCAAAAGTGCAACTTTTGAAGAATGAACTGAAAACTCATATTTTGTTCTAAAACAGTGTTTGGATGTGATAACAAGCTGTTTTATCATGTTTGTAATGTTACACATGCATTTCCTAACAAGTAGGTAAGGCTTGCATTAAGGCGTTCAAAACAGCGTTTGCTGGCGCTGTAAGCGCTCTAAACAGTGTTTCTGAGCATAACTTGGAGCAAAAGTGCAACTTTTGAAGAATGAACTGAAAACTCATATTTTGTTCTAAAACAGTGTTTGGATGTGATAACAAGCTGTTTTATCATGTTTGTAATGTTACACATGCATTTCCTAACAAGTAGGTAAGGCTTGCATTAAGGCGTTCAAAACAGCGTTTGCTGGCGCTGTAAGCGCTCTAAACAGTGTTTCTGAGCATAACTTGGAGCAAAAGTGCAACTTTTGAAGAATGAACTGAAAACTCATATTTTGTTCTAAAACAGTGTTTGGATGTGATAACAAGCTGTTTTATCATGTTTGTAATGTTACACATGCATTTCCTAACAAGTAGGTAAGTCTTGTATTAAGGCGTTCAAAACAGCGTTTGCTGGCGCTGTAAGCGCTCTAAACAGTGTTTCTGAGCATAACTTGGAGCAAAAGTGCAACTTTTCAAGAATGAAAAGAAAACTCATATTTTGAATGAAAACAGTGTTTGGATGTGATAACAAGCTGTTTTATCATGTTTGTAATGTTACACATCCATTTTCTAACAAGTAGTAAGTCTTGCATTAAGGCGTTCAAAACAGCGTTTGCTGGCGCTGTAAGCGCTCTAAACAGTGTTTCTGAGCATAACTTGGAGCAAAAGTGCAACTTTTGAAGAATGAACTGAAAACTCATATTTTGTTCTAAAACAGTGTTTGGATGTGATAACAAGCTGTTTTATCATGTTTGTAATGTTACACATGCATTTCCTAACAAGTAGGTAAGGCTTGCATTAAGGCGTTCAAAACAGCGTTTGCTGGCGCTGTAAGCGCTCTAAACAGTGTTTCTGAGCATAACTTGGAGCAAAAGTGCAACTTTTCAAGAATGAAAAGAAAACTCATATTTTGAATGAAAACAGTGTTTGGATGTGATAACAAGCTGTTTTATCATGTTTGTAATGTTACACATCCATTTTCTAACAAGTAGTAAGTCTTGCATTAAGGCGTTCAAAACAGCGTTTGCTGGCGCTGTAAGCGCTCTAAACAGTGTTTCTGAGCATAACTTGGAGCAAAAGTGCAACTTTTGAAGAATGAACTGAAAACTCATATTTTGTTCTAAAACAGTGTTTGGATGTGATAACAAGCTGTTTTATCATGTTTGTAATGTTACACATGCATTTCCATACAAGTAGTAAGGCTGGCATTAAGGCGTTCAAAACAGCGTTTGCTGGCGTTGTAAGAGCTCTAAACAGTGTTTCTGAGCATAACTTGGGGCAAAAGTGCAACTTTTCAAGAATGAAAAGAAAACTCATATTTTGAATGAAAACAGTGTTTGGATGTGATAACAAGCTGTTTTATCATGTTTGTAATGTTACACATCCATTTTCTAACAAGTAGTAAGTCTTGCATTAAGGCGTTCAAAATAGCGTTTGCTGGCGCTGTAAGCGCTCTAAACAGTGTTTCTGATCATAACTTGGAGCAAAAGTGCAACTTTTGAAGAATGAACTGAAAACTCATATTTTGTTCTAAAACAGTGTTTGGATGTGATAACAAGCTGTTTTATCATGTTTGTAATGTTACACATGCATTTCCTAACAAGTAGGTAAGGCTTGCATTAAGGCGTTCAAAACAGCGTTTGCTGGCGCTGTAAGCGCTCTAAACAGTGTTTCTGAGCATAACTTGGAGCAAAAGTGCAACTTTTGAAGAATGAACTGAAAACTCATATTTTGTTCTAAAACAGTGTTTGGATGTGATAACAAGCTGTTTTATCATGTTTGTAATGTTACACATGCATTTCCTAACAAGTAGGTAAGTCTTGTATTAAGGCGTTCAAAACAGCGTTTGCTGGCGCTGTAAGCGCTCTAAACAGTGTTTCTGAGCATAACTTGGAGCAAAAGTGCAACTTTTGAAGAATGAACTGAAAACTCATATTTTGTTCTAAAACAGTGTTTGGATGTGATAACAAGCTGTTTTATCATGTTTGTAATGTTACACATCCATTTTCTAACAAGTAGTAAGTCTTGCATTAAGGCGTTCAAAACAGAGTTTGCTGGCGCTGTAAGCGCTCTAAACAGTGTTTCTGAGCATAACTTGGAGCAAAAGTGCAACTTTTGAAGAATGAACTGAAAACTCATATTTTGTTCTAAAACAGTGTTTGGATGTGATAACAAGCTGTTTTATCATGTTTGTAATGTTACACATGCATTTCCTAACAAGTAGGTAAGGCTTGCATTAAGGCGTTCAAAACAGCGTTTGCTGGCGCTGTAAGCGCTCTAAACAGTGTTTCTGAGCATAACTTGGAGCAAAAGTGCAACTTTTGAAGAATGAACTGAAAACTCATATTTTGTTCTAAAACAGTGTTTGGATGTGATAACAAGCTGTTTTATCATGTTTGTAATGTTACACATGCATTTCCTAACAAGTAGGTAAGTCTTGTATTAAGGCGTTCAAAACAGCGTTTGCTGGCGCTGTAAGCGCTCTAAACAGTGTTTCTGAGCATAACTTGGAGCAAAAGTGCAACTTTTGAAGAATGAACTGAAAACTCATATTTTGTTCTAAAACAGTGTTTGGATGTGATAACAAGCTGTTTTATCATGTTTGTAATGTTACACATGCATTTCCATACAAGTAGTAAGGCTGGCATTAAGGCGTTCAAAACAGCGTTTGCTGGCGTTGTAAGAGCTCTAAACAGTGTTTCTGAGCATAACTTGGGGCAAAAGTGCAACTTTTCAAGAATGAAAAGAAAACTCATATTTTGAATGAAAACAGTGTTTGGATGTGATAACAAGCTGTTTTATCATGTTTGTAATGTTACACATCCATTTTCTAACAAGTAGTAAGTCTTGCATTAAGGCGTTCAAAATAGCGTTTGCTGGCGCTGTAAGCGCTCTAAACAGTGTTTCTGATCATAACTTGGAGCAAAAGTGCAACTTTTGAAGAATGAACTGAAAACTCATATTTTGTTCTAAAACAGTGTTTGGATGTGATAACAAGCTGTTTTATCATGTTTGTAATGTTACACATGCATTTCCTAACAAGTAGGTAAGGCTTGCATTAAGGCGTTCAAAACAGCGTTTGCTGGCGCTGTAAGCGCTCTAAACAGTGTTTCTGAGCATAACTTGGAGCAAAAGTGCAACTTTTGAAGAATGAACTGAAAACTCATATTTTGTTCTAAAACAGTGTTTGGATGTGATAACAAGCTGTTTTATCATGTTTGTAATGTTACACATGCATTTCCTAACAAGTAGGTAAGGCTTGCATTAAGGCGTTCAAAACAGCGTTTGCTGGCGCTGTAAGCGCTCTAAACAGTGTTTCTGAGCATAACTTGGAGCAAAAGTGCAACTTTTGAAGAATGAACTGAAAACTCATATTTTGTTCTAAAACAGTGTTTGGATGTGATAACAAGCTGTTTTATCATGTTTGTAATGTTACACATGCATTTCCTAACAAGTAGGTAAGGCTTGCATTAAGGCGTTCAAAACAGCGTTTGCTGGCGTTGTAAGAGCTCTAAACAGTGTTTCTGAGCATAACTTGTGGCAAAAGTGCAACTTTTGAAGAATGAAAAGAAAACTCATATTTTGAATGAAAACAGTGTTTGGATGTGATAACAAGCTGTTTTATCATGTTTGTAATGTTACACATGCATTTCCTAACAAGTAGGTAAGGCTTGCATTAAGGCGTTCAAAACAGCGTTTGCTGGCGCTGTAAGCGCTCTAAACAGTGTTTCTGAGCATAACTTGGAGCAAAAGTGCAACTTTGAAGAATGAACTGAAAACTCATATTTTGTTCTAAAACAGTGTTTGGATGTGATAACAAGCTGTTTTATCATGTTTGTAATGTTACACATGCATTTCCTAACAAGTAGGTAAGTCTTGTATTAAGGCGTTCAAAACAGCGTTTGCTGGCGCTGTAAGCGCTCTAAACAGTGTTTCTGAGCATAACTTGGAGCAAAAGTGCAACTTTTGAAGAATGAACTGAAAACTCATATTTTGTTCTAAAACAGTGTTTGGATGTGATAACAAGCTGTTTTATCATGTTTGTAATGTTACACATGCATTTCCATACAAGTAGTAAGGCTGGCATTAAGGCGTTCAAAACAGCGTTTGCTGGCGTTGTAAGAGCTCTAAACAGTGTTTCTGAGCATAACTTGGGGCAAAAGTGCAACTTTTCAAGAATGAAAAGAAAACTCATATTTTGAATGAAAACAGTGTTTGGATGTGATAACAAGCTGTTTTATCATGTTTGTAATGTTACACATCCATTTTCTAACAAGTAGTAAGTCTTGCATTAAGGCGTTCAAAATAGCGTTTGCTGGCGCTGTAAGCGCTCTAAACAGTGTTTCTGATCATAACTTGGAGCAAAAGTGCAACTTTTGAAGAATGAACTGAAAACTCATATTTTGTTCTAAAACAGTGTTTGGATGTGATAACAAGCTGTTTTATCATGTTTGTAATGTTACACATGCATTTCCTAACAAGTAGGTAAGGCTTGCATTAAGGCGTTCAAAACAGCGTTTGCTGGCGCTGTAAGCGCTCTAAACAGTGTTTCTGAGCATAACTTGGAGCAAAAGTGCAACTTTTGAAGAATGAACTGAAAACTCATATTTTGTTCTAAAACAGTGTTTGGATGTGATAACAAGCTGTTTTATCATGTTTGTAATGTTACACATGCATTTCCTAACAAGTAGGTAAGTCTTGTATTAAGGCGTTCAAAACAGCGTTTGCTGGCGCTGTAAGCGCTCTAAACAGTGTTTCTGAGCATAACTTGGAGCAAAAGTGCAACTTTTCAAGAATGAAAAGAAAACTCATATTTTGAATGAAAACAGTGTTTGGATGTGATAACAAGCTGTTTTATCATGTTTGTAATGTTACACATCCATTTTCTAACAAGTAGTAAGTCTTGCATTAAGGCGTTCAAAACAGCGTTTGCTGGCGCTGTAAGCGCTCTAAACAGTGTTTCTGAGCATAACTTGGAGCAAAAGTGCAACTTTTGAAGAATGAACTGAAAACTCATATTTTGTTCTAAAACAGTGTTTGGATGTGATAACAAGCTGTTTTATCATGTTTGTAATGTTACACATGCATTTCCTAACAAGTAGGTAAGGCTTGCATTAAGGCGTTCAAAACAGCGTTTGCTGGCGCTGTAAGCGCTCTAAACAGTGTTTCTGAGCATAACTTGGAGCAAAAGTGCAACTTTTCAAGAATGAAAAGAAAACTCATATTTTGAATGAAAACAGTGTTTGGATGTGATAACAAGCTGTTTTATCATGTTTGTAATGTTACACATCCATTTTCTAACAAGTAGTAAGTCTTGCATTAAGGCGTTCAAAACAGCGTTTGCTGGCGCTGTAAGCGCTCTAAACAGTGTTTCTGAGCATAACTTGGAGCAAAAGTGCAACTTTTGAAGAATGAACTGAAAACTCATATTTTGTTCTAAAACAGTGTTTGGATGTGATAACAAGCTGTTTTATCATGTTTGTAATGTTACACATGCATTTCCATACAAGTAGTAAGGCTGGCATTAAGG